>NC_073313.1:263183280-263283280 GCF_027595985.1 Sorex araneus
TATGGGAACCAACCCCGGTGTCATTTAGGTGTGAAAGTCTCATGAGCTGGGGGAGAAGGCAGCTGGAATAGAGAAGGGATCACTAAGTCAATGACAGTTGCAGGAATCATTCAGGATAGGAGATGTGCTGAAAGTTGACACAGAACCAAATGTTATAACCTCTCAGTATCTGTACTGCAAACCATAATGCCCAAAAGTAGAGAGAGACTATGGGGGAAACTGTCTGCCATGGAGGCAGGGGGAGGTTTAGAAAGGGGGAGTGGTATACTGGGGACATTGGTGATGGAGTATGTGCACTGGTGGAGGGATGGGTGTTTCAATCACTGTATGGTTGATACTCAAACATGAAAGCTTGTAACTATCTCACAGTGATTCGATAGAAAGAAAGAGAGAGAAAAAGAAAGAAAGAAAGAAAGAAAGAAAGAAAGAAAGAAAGAAAGAAAGAAAGAAAGAGAGAGAGAGAAAGAAAGAGAGAGAGAGAGAAAGAAAGAAAGAAAGAAAGAAAGAAAGAAAGAAAGAAAGAAAGAAAGAAAGAAAGAAAGAAAGAAAGAAAGAAAGAAAGAAAGAAAGAAAGAAAGAAAGAGAGAGAGAGAGAGAGGGAGAGAGGGAGGGAGGGAGGGAGGGAGGGAGGGAGGGAGGGAGGGAGGGAGGAAGGAAGGGGCAAACACTGCACCCCAGATCAAAAGCAGCGACTGCACCTTTGACTTAGCCTGACGAGTGTAAAACAAAGGTCTGCTGCATCTCCTGTGCTCTCTCAGTCAGGTAGAAGTTAGCCTTGACCCAGAGCCAGTAGTCTTTAAGCTGTAACTATTTGGATAGAAACTTTAAGAGACATCCTGAGACTTCTACCCGTGACCTCCACGTGTTTGTAAATTCCTCTTTCCCCAGTCCAGACTTCATAGGAGCACGTGGAGACAGTGCTCTTTTATCAGGAACACCGTGATCTGTCTCAAAGGAGAACTCCCAATTTTTAAATTCTTGTCCATTGGCTCTGTTTTATTAGTCTGTTTTCATGATGCATGGAATTCAAACAGCATATTTGTGTTGCTTCCAGTCTATTATTTTATTTTCCCATTAGGTTTTGACATACGATTACTCATCTGTTTGGGCTTATTCACAACTAACGGAGGGGTTCGTCTGTGTTTTCAAGTTTAGAAATCAGCACATCACCAAAACACTTGAGATTCGACATTCATGAATTCAAGGAATTCATTTCTTTGGCTTCCATGTTAAATTCTAAATAACAGAAACAATCAGGAGGGTCCTGCTGCTCCCTTCTACCAAAGAACATTGAAGTTGGCTTCATCACACAGGGGGGTGGAAAGTAACATTTTTCAGAACATTTGTCAAAAGGGTTTCTTCCAAAATTGGACAGAAAGATCGGCAAAATGGAGATGTGCAAAAGTGATTTGCAGCCGTTCTCAGCTCTCTGGAGGGGCCCGTAATTAAGCATAAGACTCCCATGTAATCAGTCTCTAACTTCAGTTCACTAGCGTCGCGGTATGTTTATTTGCTATTATGTTCCAATCCATTAACAGAAGTAAAGTTTGACGTTTGAAATGCTGAATGGCACTAAAATGTCCTCTTTTATTACATTTCCCTGGGGGGGTACAAATAAATGACAGGCCATTCTACTTTCTTATTTTAAAATTCCATTTAGCCTGCTAGTCATTTCCTTTGCTGTAGAGCAAAAGAAAATGTTAAGGAGGAACTTGAATAACATGGACATCTGGACATATACATTTTTGACGGAAAGGACTTGACAAAAAGAAAGGACCTTTGTTGGATATCATTGGTATGTCCTGCTCCCCTTGCCACTAGGAACTTAGGTATATCAGTCACACCCATCAAAGTGCTCCCGAGTCACTCCCATTCCTTTGTTTATCTGTAACCACTTCTACCAGTTTATCTGCTCTTCCTCTAATCAAACTCTGTTAATTTGTAAGGTCAGACCTTGCTAGGACAGTGAACTTGCATTGTAAGTTAATATTGTCTTTCTCCTCTCTTATGTCTTTTAAATAGTTTACTTTAAAACAATATCCTTTTTGTGTAGACAAAGAAAGACATTTATTAATATGCTTTGGTAACATGGGATTTAATTGGCTTCAAATATTATTCATTCCTGGGCATCTGCTTTCTTGACTTAAGCCTCAGCTGCCCTTACTTCCTAGCACCCCCAAAAGTAGGGTCCCGACGAGGGACAGGACGGACCCAGGGCAAGTGGTGAGTTATGTGCTACCCTGGCATCGAGATGGGCCTGGCCAAAGCGCCTAATGCTTAACTATACGTTAAGAGCTTGGTCATGGACATGTCATGTCATGATCCAAAAGCAACGATGAAACTAGGACCCTGCTAGGGCTAGGAAAGACTAATCTGGCCTGAGCACTGTAGTCTGAGACTGAGGTGACCCCAGGAGAGCAATTCTATAAGCTTAATGCATCTCTTGCTATGTCCATACAAAATGATTTATAATATGAATACTTATATGTTAGTTGGACAAAGAGAGGGGAAACACACCCAGGGGATTCCGCTCTTGGGTGGGTGTCCTGCTGAAAGAGATTCTGTCCTAGTCAAAGCATCCCCTAAGGGATAGAACTTTACCCCCTATTGATTGTAACCACACCTATGCATAAGCCCCTGCACTGCATCTGACACCGGATGCGGGGTGGAGTGGGGGGGATTTAAGGTGGCTGTATGAGGGGGCTGGGGGCAAGTTCCAGGGGAGATCCAGAGAAGGAGAATGAAGTAGGATGGGGGAGGAAGAAGCAGGAAGAGAATCAGAGGAGAATGGAGATGGGAATGGAATAAACTGCAACTGAGACCAACCGGCTTGCCTCCGTTCCTTCCTTCGCCTGCCTCATCATCGCCATCAACCTCCCCAGGGTGGGGGAAGTGGCTGGAGACTACCGAACGCAGGTGGCGAGAGAGTCAGCGCCGCTGCCCTGTGCCCAGTGCCCGGCATGGTGCGGTGAGGTGCTCCTCGCCCCTTTCTTTTTCTTTTTTGTGTTTTTACACAGACCTTTCTGCATCTGCCTCGGATGGAGAAGTCTTCCTATGGAATTCGTGTCTTATCCGTAAAGCAACGATGAGAGAGAAGGGGTAATGGTCTACGTGGAGACAGTGAGGAGAGCGCAGGGGGAAGATGCTCACTTCACCCATCAATGCCGCCATACACCAAGTCGGAGTAAGGGAACAAAGCGCAATCAATCAAATCACGACGAGCTCTGGCACCACGACACAGGCGGAAATTAGAAGTGGGACTTGGGGAACTCGCGAATACCCCCGAGCCCTCTCTTCCCATTAAGCACGGTGGCCCTGCACACAGCTCTGGGCGAGCGCTGACACAGAGGGTGTGCCCAGGCATCACTGCACCTGCACCAGGTAGGAGACGTGGCACCTCCCACCCCAGCAGCAGCCCCTGTGCCCTGTCCAGCCTGGCTCTCCGGCCCCGAGTCCGTCGCTAAGTTGGTGTCACGGGGCACTTTCTGTTCTTTGAAGGAGGGTCCTCGAAACTCTCAAGACCTGAGCGACCATCTACAAGCAGGTTGGGGAGACAGATTTGAAGGCCACTGGTGTGACAGACTATGTCCCCCACCTCCCCCAGGGTCCCCCCTCAGAAACCCACCCTGGGCTCTGGCTCTCCTTTCTTCCTCCTCCCCTCCTCCCTCCATCCCCGCTGCCCTGTCTGCTCCCTCTGGACTCCCTCCCAGATGTGGTCTGTTATGTTAGTGGGCCAGACTGTGCATCATGTGTGTGTATGTGTGATTATAACATGTGTGTGCACATTTGTGTGTTTGTGCAGGTTTGCGTGCCCATGGTATGCACCCAGAGGCAGGCTGTGGGTCTTCTATGCATCAATCACTTCTTTCACACCTAGATATTCTTTCCCAGTGATCACTAAATTCTCCTCTGCCTTTGTCTCTACTCTCCTCGCCCTCTGCTGTGTTAATAGTTCGTGTACTTTTGTCAATCGTGTCAGATCTAATCTACAAAATTCAGATTGTAAGTAAGCAAGAAAGCAAAACACAGCACTTGGCTGACAGAAGGCGCTGGTCCCACCTTCTTGAGAGAGGGCGCTGCAAGCCACCAGCCCCTGCGCCTTCCCTGAGAAAGAATCGTGGTATATCCAGTCTATTAGTACTTCGGCGGCCATTCCATCAGAACAGCTTTCATTCTATATCCCTGACATTATGGAATTTGACTAGAAGCATTTCCTCAGTACTTGGAGGGTGGGAAAACTCTGTTGATTTTATTGCAAAAGATTTTATTTATATAGACTCCCTGATCTGAGCAAAGCACTTCTTAATGAATTTCTCCTCGCACAAATTGAAATCACACCAGCAGAAGGGGGTAGGTTCTATCATTCTATCATTCATTTGAATTAAATCTGAGCTCATCAAACAGTTTTTTCACCATTTTAATATTGACTCCAAGATCTGTGATAACCAATAATTCTATTTCTATTGGGTAACAAGAAAATAATCATTTTAATCACTTCCAGAAGAAACCCATCAAAACATAAAACTCACAGGTATAAAAGAATTAGGTAGATTGACAGGAAAGGTGAATCCAACTTGCTTGAAACTGTTATTATTTATAGTAGTCTCATAAAGTGACTTCTTGGCAGGGAGGTAATTTTATCCTCTAACTCTGAATGAGAGATAGAAATCTGCTCCCAAAATTTGACTATAAGAATATTAAACACTGTGCACATCTTTCTCTCAAACATTTCTGGCTCATAGCTCAATTTTAAAGATTAAAGTGATGGTCATTTTTTCCTAATTCATTCGTGACTTGGAGATGAGATTTAGAAGCTTAATTTGGTATGTGCATGTATGTATGCATGTGTGTGAGAGAGAGAAAGAGAGGGAGACAGAGAGAGCATGGCCTTCATTCCCCAGAGCCATCATCAGAAGGGACTGGTGATGCGCCTTGTCTCAGGGCTGGGGGCTGTGGATGGGGGGAGAGCACCTAGTGCCAGTGAAAGCTCTGACAAAGGTTATACTATTTGTCTTGTAGTTGCCAGGCTGGCAGTCCTTGGCACGGGAACCAATCTTAAAGAACAGAACGGTTTCCCTTTCTGTGTCGGAGCCACACCCAAAGGTTCTCCGGGCTTTCCCCTGACTCTGTGTTCAGGGATCACTCCTGACGGTGCTCAGAGGACCATACAGGATGCTAGAAACTTAACCTGAGTCAGGCACATGTGAGGCAAGCACCCTCTCCATTGTACTATTGTTCCAGCCCCTCAAAGAGTAGTTTCTAATCCAGAGACTCAGATGTTCTTGTTGAAACTCTTCCAGGAACCGACCCTCCAGAAACCGTGATTTCCTTGGGGGGTCCCTAAAGGGGCTTTTGCTACCGAAAGAGGCTCCAGGTCATTTCTGCCATCTGATGAGCTCTTTTCCTTGAGGGTCCCAGACCCTCTCAAATAAAAGTAGCAAATATAGCAAATATGGGAAAACATCTGTCTCAGAAGGATGACCGGTAATAGAGAGGATGTGGGGGGAATAGGGACCCTCATTCACTGCTCATGGAAACGTTGAATGGTACAGCCTTTCTGGGAGACAATATGCACATTCCTCAAAAAACTAGGAATGATGGGCTGGAGCGATAGCACAGTGGGTAGGGCCTTTACCTTGCACGAGGCCGATACAGGTTCAATCCTCGGCGTCCCATATGGTCCCCCAAACAGCTCCAGGAGTAATTCCTGAGTGCAGAGCTAGGAGGAAGCCCTGAGCATCCCCGGATGTGACCCATAAAGCCAAAAAGAAAAACTAGGAATGAAGCCTCCGTATAACTCCGCAATTCCACTCCTAGAAATACACCCCCAACCACTCAAAAGCACAAAGCAGAAAGGACACCTGCACTCCTATGTTCACTGCAGCACGGTTGACAAAAGTCAAAATCTAGAAACACCCCAGTGTCCAGAACAGATGAACTGGAGAAAGAAGCTGTGGTCCAGAGACACCATGGAATATACTGAGCCATGAGAAAAGATGAAGTCATGCAATTTGCTGCTGTGGGGTGGATCTGGAGAGTCTCATGTTGAGTGAAATCACTCAGAGGGAGAGAAGCAGCCTCATGAGGATTCCTCACTTGTGTGGGACATAAAGAAACTTCCTAGGGGGAATAGAAATGCCCAAAGGCAACAGAAAGGAAAAGCAGGAAAACTGGAAAATCAGTAGGATGCTTGCCTCTGGGGCAGGAGGGAATAAGTTAGGGCAGGGAGTAGTCAGACGAATGTAGAGGTGAAATGTGCTACCTTTGCAGATGCAGGCTGGTGAACTGGAGAGAAACTCACTACATTGGAGCTGGAGCGATAGCACAGCAGGTAGGGTGTTTGCCTTGCACGTGGCCAACCCGGGTTCAATTCCCATCATCCCATATGGTCCCCTGAGCACCACCAGGAGTAATTCCTGAGTGCATGAGCTCAGGAGTAACCCCTATGCATCGCTGGGTGTGACCAAAAAAGAAAAAAAAAAGAAAGAACTGAGGACATTGGTGGAGAGTAGTAGACACTGGTAAACACCGAACTGGTATTAGAACTTTGTACTCCTGAAACTCAATCACAAATATCTTTCTTTGTAACACTGTATGTAATTCGCGATGATTCCGGTTTTGTTTCGTTTCATTTTGTTTTTGCTTCTTGGGATCACACCAGCAATGCTCAGGCATTACTCCTGGCTCTGCACTCAGGAATCACTCCTGGCGGTGCTCAGGGGACCATAAGGGATGCGGGGATCGAACCCATGTGTGCAAGGCAAACGCCCTATCCACTGTGTTAACACTCTGGCCCAATGATTCCGTTTTTAAAAGGGGGGGGAGGGCACCAGTTCAAATGCTACAAGCCACCCCTCTTTCTAAAGTAGGAGACGTTCCCACAGAGTGCAGGCTGACAAAGCTCACAGTCGCAGGTCCGGGTCCTGATTCTCAAAGCGACAGCTCCACACAGTGCTCAGTGCCCAGTGGTCAGAGCAGGGAGCCAATTCTTGCTCTTTTTTCTCCTGCTAAAACGCACCCCTGATTCAACTAAGTCATTCCAGTTTCAATAACTACACCTTGATAAACTGCACCTTAGTGATGTCATTTTGGGAATGTCTGCGATTAATTCATAAGTTGTGCCTTTCTATCATAGGAACTAAGCTCCAATGACCGGATTCCAGGCTTTATGCCAGGCAACAGATCAGGGAGAATGAGGGTGAGCATACTCCGAGATATCCTTGACTCTCCCCCAGTGAGCACCAGCCTTCTGTCCTATGCAGAGGCAATGAGATCATACTGAGAGCAAATCACTGTCACTGTTAGAAGGATTATTTTCAGCTTCAATTCAGAATGAAAGATCCTTATACTTTAAAAATAATTTTTTGGGGGGTCACACCTGGCGATGCACAGGGGTTACTCCTGGCTCTGCACTCAGGAATTACCCCTGGCCGTGCTCAGGGGACCATATGGGATGCTGGGATTTGAACCCGGGTCGGCCGCGTGCAAGGCAAACGCCCTACCCGCTGTGCTATCTCTCCAGCCCCTAAAAATAATTTTTAATGCATTTCCTGCTACTAGTCCTGACTGGTAGCTATGATACTGTTCTTTAAAAAAAAAAAAAAAAAAAAACACCCTCTATCCCAGTTCTTCCTAGAAAACAATAATAGGTCCAGGTGTGTTACTAGCAAAAACTGATACACATTACCCATTTTTCTCTCTTTTTTTTAACTACAATTTAAAAATAGAAATCAAATTTAGCTGAGCAGTACTTCAAAACACAGGTGGGAAATAAGATCAAGAACGAATGGGCCCATAGGTAAGAGCCTAAGCATTTCAGTGGTTCCAGAGTGGTTTCAGAAATAAGTCCCTAAAGAAATTCACTATAGAGAGGAAGGTGGTCATAACGTAGTCTGGAGAATGAGCTGGAAGCTGCTCTCCCTTTAGACACTGGCATGACGCAAACGGTGCAAGGTGTTTTATAGTGAGAATTTCGCTACAAATTCTGACTGGGTGCATGAGTCCCCAGTCTCCCTCCTCATGAGGTCCTGGTGAGTAAAGCAAAAGTTTTCTTTTAAGGTAAATGAAAAATATGTATTAAACTAAGCCAGATTTATTTGCAAAGCAATGAGATTAGGCTTTTCTTAAAAACAGGAATACAGACTCAGAAAAGCCAAATGCTCTAACTAACCTGAGGCATATTCTTCAGTGCCAATTTTTACATATTTTATATTATTAAAGTGTTTAAATTATCATTCAGATAACAGTGTTACAATAGTGTTTGAGTCTATAGTATTGCTGTACAAAATTAGGAACCCTCCATACCTGCCCTTACTGAACAAGGACAGACCCTTGGTCTCAAATTTCAAATTTTATTAATAAAATACAGAAACTTGTCACTGTTACTGTCATCCCACTCCTCATCGATTTGTTAGAGCGGGCACCAGTAACGTCTCTCATTGAGAAACTTATTGTTACTATTTTTGGCATACCCAATATGCCACGGGTAGCTTGCCAGGATCTGCCATGTGGGCGAGATACTCTCGGTAATATAAAGAAGATTGATACACACACACACACACACACACACACACACACACACACATACACACACACACAAGAACCAATGGTCCAATTCCGTGGCCAACGTCACCAACTTTAATTGTGGCACTTGTCTTCAACACAAACAAAATCAAAAAAATTTTAAAGCACCCACTAGTGTAGATAGTAAATGTTAGTGAATTGGACTTAGAAATTCAAGTAGCAATTTTCTCCCAACAAGTAAGTATCCTTTAAACTTAGAACTCTGAGAAGAAATTCAAAGTAAGTCTGGCCCCGAAGGATTTCCACTAGCTGGGTGGAGAAGTAGTATAAGGGTTCAGGCGCTTGCCTTGCACGCCGCCCATGTCAGGTGGCTTCCCTACACCACCAGGAGTGACCCTAGAGCACAGAATTGGGACTAAGCTCTAAGCACAGCTGGGTGTGGCCCCAAATCAAGCTATAATCAGCTGTGGGCCAAGAGCATTCCTGGGTGGCTGAAATGAGGAAGGGTGAGGACAGGAACAGGCAAGGGGAGTGCCTATTCCAGGATCATGGGGAGGTAATGACCACTGTCAGAGGCGACGGATGCCCTCCCTATGGTTTTCTGAGTGCCCACACCACCTTTCTTTGTCAAGGACTGTACAAAATGCTCTCGCGTATCATCTCTCTTCCAATTTCTCAAGGATTCTTTCCAGCACCCCATGGGGCTCTTCTAGCCCAAGGCCTTCATGGGGTCATTTCACCTCTCTCCCTACTGCAGGATGACACTGAGGGCCCGGGGACTTAGGGATGCAATCTCAGTGAGTGTCACAGCCAGGTCTCAACCCCTGACCTGCTCCCAGGGGTCCATGAAGCCCCTCACTTCACCAGAACGGTCTGTACAGTTGAAGACACCCACATCAATCATGTTGGAACTAACCCCAGATAAAGCACTCAGAAAATTCATAGATTAGCTGCGGTGGCCCTGGGTTCTCTCCCCAATTTCATCACATTCATGACACTTTTCACTGAGCCAAACAGAGCCGAGGAAGTCAGTACTTCGGCAATATTATAAAACACTTCCGTGTCAATCCTTACTGAAGTTATATCATCTCATTCTCAAGGGCTCCCAGAGACCCATCTGACAATTACTGGAGGGCATGATCATGGCACACGGTCATGGGGAGCAGAGTACTCTCCTGCCAGTGTTCCAGCAATGGCACTGGATTCGCTTTTGCTTCCTGAAAATTCAATGGAATGTATTTGATAACCCGAAAGATGAATGTTCCTACAGTGAAATACAGAAGACTAATGTTACACTGCTCGATGTGTAAATATTATACGGCTCTGTAAGTGTGATACTCCACACTTCTTACATTTTTATTTATCTTAACAACCCCCAAAACAACCGAGAATACATTACAAGACACTTCCTACCCATTTTCCATAATTACCACACCATGGAGTTCAGACAGTAGGCAACAAACCATATACGTATGATATATATATATATGTATATATATATATATATACATATATATATATATATACTTCTCGGAGAGCCTGGCAAGCTACCGAGAGTACCCCACCCGCATGGACAGAGCCTGGCAAGCTACCTGTGGCGTATTTGATATGCCAAAAACAGTAATAATAGGTCTCATTCCCCTGACCATGAAAGACAAGTAAGGAGAGGCTGCTAAAATCTCAGGGCTGGCAGGAATAGAGACATTACTGGTGCCCACTCGAGTAAATTGACACAACGGAATGACAGTGATACAGTGAACAACCCAAAAAGGTCCTTGAAACAAAAATCAAACTGGCTCTCGTTTCAGATATAGCAACACATCTTTTTTTAATCCACCAAATCTTCCATGTGTGGAGAAACCCTGAAAACAAAGAACCGTTGGTTGGGGGAGGAGGGGAAATCAATAAAAAGAATTTAAACTTGAGGAAAAGAGACCAAATTCCAACCAAGTTCCCACAGTCGGTGACCTTGCCCTGAGGGGCTGCCCAACCTTTAATCGAACCCAAATTCCAACACAGTATGACTCAGGCTTACATTGACTTAATTTCAGAATTGTCACTAAATTAGAAATCTGTCTCCATTGGGAAGGAAATAAAGCTGTGACTCAATCACATACTTATCTTACCCTTTAAAAGTCTATTATGTGATATGAAATTGTGTGCGGAATGACTTCCTGTTCCTGACTAACAGGAATGTATGTGTGGGCCTCTTTTCTTGGAGCTATTTTTTAATTTCAAGGAAATGGCAACTAAAGGAAGAAAGACAGTCCATGGTTCCTGGACGTCTAAGAGGTGATGAGCGATCGTGGATGAACCTTCCCTGGATAAGTGGGACGTTCTTGGCCAGTTTCTAACCAAGGTGACATCAGGATCTGTCTTCTCTGGATCTGCCTTATCTTGCATTGCCTAGAAATAAAGCAAGCTTCGAAAGGACTTCCAGGCCAAGGATGACCTATACTGAGCAGATATCCTGGTGCTGACCTAACTGGGTCAGTAATCAAGGTGGCTCAGGTCATCAGAATTCCATGTCGCCATACAGAAGCAAAGCAACCCAAATCCTCAGGGGGTGCATGTGATGTCTGAAATGCTTTTTTTTTTTTTTTTGCCTTGCAACCAATAACGTACCTCCAGTATTTTTCCATACAAAGGAAATTCATAGTTTTGATGGGATAATCCAAAAATAATTTTTCAAAGACAGGAAGCATTTTATATGATTGAAAAAGAAATATTGTCTGATCAATATATAATTTGGAGCGGAAAAAAAATCAAACCCACGGGGGCTGGAGCGATAGCACAGAGGTTGGGCATTCGCCTTTCATGCGGTCAACCCGAGTTCGATTCCTCCGCCCCTCTCAGAGAGCCCGGCAAGGTACAGAGAATATTGAGCCCTCAGAGCAGAGCCTGGCAAGCTACCCGTGCGTACTGGATATACCAAAAACAGTAACAATAAATCTCTCAATGAGAGACGTTACTGGTGCCCGCTCAAACAAATCGATGAGCAACGGGATGACAGTGACAGTAACGGTGAAATACCACTTCATACATACCTAAATGGCAATAATCAAAAGAGAAAATCTTGAGTATTTGGAGAAATTTAACCCCATGCATTGCTGGTAGGAATGCAAAAGAGTTTTGGTGGCTGTGCAAGACAATTTGATAGCTCCTCAAAAAGTAAAACACGGGGGCTGGAGCGATAGCACAGCGGGTAGGGCGTTTGCCTTGCACGCGGCCAACCCATGTTCAAATCCCAGCATCCCATATGGTCCCCTGAGCACCGCCAGGAGTAATTCCTGAGTGCAGAGCCAGGAATAACCCCTGTGCATTGCCAGGTGTGACCCAAAAAGCTAAAAAAAAAAAAAAAAAGTAAAACACGGAACTAGCACACGTTCCAGGTTTACTCTTTCAAGCCCATATTCTGATCCCCTTCCCAGCTCTCCCCAAGACATTTCTTTCTCTGATTGGGCCTATCTCACCAAATGCCCAATTTCCTGCCCTCTGGCCTGCTCCTCCCCACGCCATCTGTGTATCCATTTCCAAAGTGCCATTCCTTGGAGAATGTGGGGCTAATGAAAAATAGATTCCCAGCTTTGTCTTCACCAGGGCCCAGTCTCTAGAGCAAGAGCCAGGCTGGGTCCATCGAGTGAATCAATCCTGCTTCTGAAGCTCGAAGAGGGAGCACTGAGTTCTTCACAGGCAGACGGGCCCGCCATTCCACAACGTCCCCACCAAACTCCCTGGAGTTAGAGCACTGGTGAGCCAAGTTCTTCCTCCTGTAATACGGCTCCCCAACCCCCAACTCCCCGTGCTGTCTCCCAACCACACACACTCATACAATCCTTCAAGAGCAAGACCCAGAGCCCATGCTTAGGTCTGTCGTCCCCCAGGAAAGCAGAAATCCTTGGGTCCCTGAACTTGATTCACCTTCCTATCCAAAAACCTCACAATAGCCTTTAAGAAAAAAAAAAGTTTGTTGGGACTGGAGAGATAGAACAGCAGGTAGGACACCTGTATTGCTTTTGACCAACCCAGGTTCAATCCCTGCCATCACATATGGATCCCTGAGCCCTACCAGACGTTATTTCTGAGGACAGAGCCAAGAACAATCTCTGAGCACTGCTGGGTGCATTTTAATGTATTCAACGAGTTGTAATGGTTCAACGAGTGTATTAATGCCTCGGCAAGTTCGATAAAAGTAATTCACCAGCTAACCAGATTATGCCTTTCAGCATTTGAACATTTTTTTTGTCATTGTTTTTGTTTTGGATTTTTGGGGCCTGCGTCTTTACTGGCTGCAGGACAGATGGTGGTCAGAGAAGGGTCTCCCAAGGGGATCACAGGGGAAGAAGAAGAGAAGGGAAAGAGGGGGGATGCGCAAGAGAAGAGAGGGGAGAGAGGGTGCTTGTCAGACTGGCTTTTAGCAGACTGACCCAGAGCTGAAAGCAGCCTTTCAGAGAATCACGAAGTTGCAAAGTGCTTCTCAAGGTCAAAGAGCGGACAAACATGGAATTGTCCGGAATGAAAAGGGAAGTGTTCGGGAAAATCGATTCAACATGCAAATAGGAAATCAGCAAGTGCGGAGAGGGAAGTGAGAGGCCCTGAGTAAGGGCAGAGGCTCTCAAAAGGTGTTTCCAGACCTCTCCAGCAAGGAGACTCTGTGGGGGACGGTGAGGTCAAACTACCCAGGAGGAATATCACAACACAATCTGTCATCAGCATGAAAGATGCACGCAAGGATCCCAGTACACTGCCTGCATCTACCCAAGCTGCATCTCTGCCCCAGCATCTGGACCCTGACGCACGTCGCCGTAACCTAGAAGCACCGGAAAAGCAGCTCCAAAGGTCAGGCTTCAAAAAATCTCAAGTCTTGAGTGCACATCCTATTTTTCTTTTTTTACTTTTGTTTGATTTGCTTTTTCTGCTCAGGGCTTTTTGTTTGTGGGTTTTTTTCTTTCTTGCCCCCTCTGCTGTGCTCAGGACTTACTCCTGGCTCTGCACTCAGGGAGCACTCCTGGAGGAGCACGGGAGACCATACAGGGTGCTGCGGATGGAACCTAGGTTTACACCACGTGCCAGGCAAATGCCCACCCACTGTGCTCTCTCCGGTCCAGATCCTTTTTTTAAACAGGGGCGACACCCAGCCGTCCTGGGAAGCCCTGAGGCCACTCAGCAATGCCCAGCCTGGCAGTGTAAGCCTGGCGGTTGGACTTCAGGCACAGATTGCTCAAGGCTTGGTGGGAGGGGTCATCAGAGCTGCACCCCACACCCAAAGGTGAACTCTGGGCTTCACAATGGTGAGGTGTAGGATTACATGGCCTCAGGTAGTTTAGGTTTATTGGGTTACTCCCATCACAATGCTCCCATTCCTCTGTGTTTATTTGTAACTTCTTTCTTTGTGTTCTGTTGACTTGTAAATATTGTTTTTCTCCTCTCCTTGAGTCCTTTGCATAGTTTATTCAGAGAAATCTCCTTTTTGTATGGACACAGGAAGACTTAGCAAATGCCATGCTTTTGTAACCTGGGAGTCATTTGACTCTACATGATATTTTCCTCCTGGGCATCTGTTCTCTGGCCTAAGTCTCAGCTGCCCTTACTCCCCAGCACCCCCAAAAGCAGGGTCCCGACGAGAGACGGGACGGACCCAGGGCAAGCGGTGAGTTGTGTGCTACCCTGGCATCGAGATGGTGTGGCCAAAGTGCCTAATGCTTAACTATAAGTTAAGAGCTTGGTCATGGACAAATGTTGTCATGATCCAAACAGTGATAACTAGATTTGGATCCTGCTAGAGTGAGGAATGATTAATCTGGCCTGAGTGCTGTGGTCTGAGTCTGTGGCAAGATGTTGCCAGGAGAGCTGCCTTGCAAGCCTCAATGTATCCCTTGCTATGTCCATACAAAAATAACTAGTATTAAGATGTTAATAAGTGTCTGGACTAAGGAAAGGAAAAAATCCTTAAGAGTCAGGAAGGGCTTTGGAATGCCCTGCCCTCAGGAAGGGCTTTCTTATGTTGATTTTGCTACCTGGCTGGGTGTAGCCTAGAGGGCAAGGTGGGAGAGACCAGGAGGAGGAGAGACTAGAGGAGAGGCTGGAGTAGATCCAGACAGAGGCCGGAGCTGGGAGTGCGGGAGATGAGAAAGATGGAAGATTGAATAAACGGTAACTAATCAGCAACCAGCTTGGTCCTCATTCTTCCTTTGCCTGTCCTTGACCACCGGCCGTCCCGATCCAGTCCATACACAGGGGTTCCGGAACACTGAACTCGGGCGGTGAGACACAGCCGCCCGGAGAGCAGAGAGTGCACGCGCCCGTGGGTGTGTCTTAGTTTTTTGCAGTGAGGCTGGTGCTCCAGCATGAGCGTTCGCCCTCCCGCCCAGTCTGTCCATCTCCCGATCATTGTGGTCGCGAGGCCACCACCCAGCTCTTCTGCTGACCCCCAGCCCTCCGTGTCCAGGAAACACACATATGGTTGTCTGAGTCTTGAGCTGACCACAGGATACTTATTCCCTCAAAAGACTGATGAACAAATGCCAAACATACAGATCCTGGAAGATATTTCCTCTCAAAGGAGCCAAGTGAGCCTTCATGAAAAACCACCCGCCATCTGGGGTGTCCTAGGGAAAAAACGAGCTTCTAGTATAAAATATTAGGATGCTGGGGGGGAGGGGACTTTTACGTTCCATCACATGCTTGGCAGATTCCGGCTACTCAAACGCTTCTCTGCAGAGTTGGGGGCTGGGGGTCAGCTGAGTAGCCCAGATGTGGGTCTCTGAAACCACAGCATGAAACACGTCACTATTTGGGAACTCTGTAGAGCAGCAATATTTTCCAATGACCAATGCAAGATATTTTTTTAAATGCACTCATGGGTGGCTCTCCACACGGCACGTCAGCCCGATGGGTCTTCACGTGACAGGGACAGGAACTCACGGCCGTAGTCTGAGCATCCACCTTTAGTGAACCTTCAAGCGTCACTGCTTGTTGTGTTGGAAATATTTCCAGGACAGACACCCACAATTATCTGGAAAGACTATGCAAACAATAACACCCAAAAGGAGAGAGAGAGAGAGAGAGAGAGAGAGAGAGAGAGAGTAAAAGGGAATGTGCCTGCCACAGAGGTGGGGTGGGAGGTAGCAGGAGGGATACTGGGAACACTGGTGAAGAGGAGGGCAAGTTAAGAGTCAAGAACTGAAGGGCAGGTTAAGGGTTAACCGCTGAAGTTGCCCTTTGTAACTACTTGACTGCTTTGAAAGATGTCTTCAGGACCTTCCACTGGGCAGGACTCTGTCACCTAATGGGCCAACAAACTGCCCTGAGGAACTGTAAACAAACATTTGCTTGGAATGGTCAACAAATGTTGAAATTAGCATATTAAGTGAAATAGGTGTGTTTTTCCCTTTTGTATGGTTTTCCTATGGTTTCCTATGGTTTTCCTATTGATCCAATACCTGTGATTTTCTTTGATATGTATGATTCTCCTTTGATTCAATACATGTAATTTTCCCCCAATATGTGTGATCCCCTTTGATATATAGATGTGATTCCCTTTGATATGTGAGATTTTCATTTGTCAACAAATGTTTAGATATGCAAATTAAGTGACCTATGTGATTCCCTTTGATATGTGAGATTTTCATTTCTCCCCCAAAAGGGTATAAATACAGCCTGCTTTTTGGAGGTCGGGGCCTTCAGTTATGCCACGCTATTGAGGCACAATTGAAGGTCCCAATATAGCTATATTGGCTTAAATAAACCCCATGCATTTGCAGAAAGAGTTGTCTTGGTTTTGTTCTTTTGTCTCTCCGAGCCTCCCCCGGGCAGAGATCTGCCGCCCCTAACATTTGGAGGTCCCACCGAGATCTGACTCTGCCTGAGGGACGCCGGACAGTCCCGAGCTTCTCTTTGGGGTAAGTACTGGCGCCAATTTTTTCGGTACCGACTTTATGTGCACAATTATTCTGTATCTGTGTATCTGTGGTATACCGGTCCTGGGATCTGAAGTAGCTTTGTGTCTGACAGACGTGTCCGGTTGACATTAGCTACAGCCCTGGGGGACGCCCCAGGATGATAAAGGGAGACCCAGGGACGCCTGGCTTGCCTCCATCTGGTAGGTCCAGAGGATCTACGTCTGGTCTATCCCAGGACATCGGCCGCTTTAAATCTGAACATCGGCCGCTTTACTATTTGTCCCTCCTTCTGGCATTTGGGTTTGTTCTATCACCTTCGGACTCCTTCTCCACAGAGATCTCCTGAGGATGGGACAGTCCACCTCCACCCGGCTGTCTCTGACTCTCTCTCTCACTGGTCTGAAGTCTGCTCAATGGCCAGAATCTCTCTCTCTCTCTCTCTCTCTCTCTCTCTCTCTCTCTCTCTCTCTCTCTCTCATAGTTAACTCTTTGTTCTGCTGAATGGCCTTCCTTTAAGGTTAACTGTCCCCCTGAGGGATCTTTTCACCTCCCCCTTATTTTGCAGGTGAAAGGAGTCATTTAAACCTTTCTTACCCCCTCTGGCATATTGACTCCCATACCTGCTTCTTGCTTCTATCTCAATTCTGAGATTGACCGCTCCACAAGCTTCTGGCAACCTCTATATTCTCAGCTAAAACTCCCCTTTCTCTGCCTCTGCACCATCTGTTTCTCCTTCTGAAGTCCCCTAAGGGATAAGCGCTTGCGTACTGTTTTGTTTTAGGCTTGATCGCAGGAATCTTCCTGTACGTCGAGATGGGACAAAACACATCAACTCCCCTGTCCCTAACCCTAGCACATTGGTCTGAGGTTCGGGCTAGAGCTCATCTCTCTCTCCCTATAAAAGAAGGCAGTCTATCCCTATGGTTGATAAGAAGAGACTAGCTCTCTGCCTCAGAAGTAGTCTTGACCTTAAAAGGGTAACATCTGACAACCTCAGGTTTCAGCAACTTTGTCATAATTTGTTGTTTTGCCATTGTATATCAACAAAAGCGCTTTCTTGACCCGTTTTTAACAAGCAGGAAACTGGCTGGTCAGACAGAGAAACGGGGAGCAATGTTCCCAATCGGCCGACAGGGCTCAATTTGCCCTGGGGACTGCTCTTTCCTTTCTCTGTCTATCAGTTTTTATCCCTGCCGTTTTTGAAGGGTCAGATCGATCGATCAACTGCAAATGTGTGCACGTGTAGTGGTGTTTTTTAGTCAGTTCATTGTCTGTCTGTCTGTCTGTCTGTCTGTCTGTCTGTCTGTGGAACACTCGAGTGTTAGAGCTAGTTTGAAGTCATTAATTCTTAGAACTGAGCAAACAAAATCAAGGGAGTCAGAGTGATATGTAGTCCAGCAATTTAAAAGATTTAGGTATCTTTGGAACTTGTTACATCAGGTTTAAACAAAGATTTCTAATCAGAATGTGGCGACCACGAAGGGACTGAAATTCTCAATCTAGATTTCTTATTGGAAGAACATTAATGTTTATTAACAGTTGTAACTCTTCTGAAATTCGTAGTCTGTACTATCTAGGAAGAACTGAGGAAGTAGCTCCTAAAACTAAAGTGAAATAACAATTCAGAGGATGCAAGGCTTTATCTTACAAGCCTCAGCTAATTTTAATGAGGAATTTAGCTGTTTTTAAAGCAACAGAGGTATAGAAACCACCAAAATAAACAAAGTTTTCTTATGTTTCCATAAACATTGATGGTCTGAGTGTTTTTCTGTGCTAATATCAAAGGTTGGTTTAAAAAAAAAAAAGGGGGGGGTGGAGGCTCTCTCTCTGTATTTGAAAGCATGTCTGTATGGTGGACTTGTTTAAAGTTAGAAAGCTCATGATTTGAACTAACTAAGGTACGAGAACTATTGAACTTAAGTCAAAGAAGGTTTTACTGTGTTTCACAAAAATTGATGGTCCAGAGGTCTTATGCTAGAATACCAATGTATATATTTGTATCTGCACTGGATTAGAATTATTTGACCTAGAGAATCTTGTGAGTTGAAATAACTGATATATGAAAACAGGCTCAAAGAGTAATGCTTCGGTTTAAAATATTATTTTCTAGAGTTGCAATATTGGTTGAAAAACTTATCGTACCTGTGTTTTATTAGATCTCTGAGATTTCCGGTAACAAAACTTTTTAAAGCTACTTAGCTCAGGGTAATGAAGGGTTAATCTTAGATGTCAGTTTGAGAGATTTTTTTTTTTAAGATTTTCCCTGGGTCTACCCATCCCCCTGCTTTTCCAGCTCAGCAGGCTCTGCCTCAGTCAGACTGGATATGCAGACCCTCCCTCAACAATGAATTCTAATTACAGGTTTGCCCAGCAAAAAAGACTTGCTAATTGGGTTTCTTAACTCTTCCAGGTATCTGGTTCTTGCAACTTTGTGAATGAGAAAGGGTCTGGGAAAACAATTGATTCTTATATTTGCATTAAAATCTGACAAACACACAAAAATAGTGTGAAACCCCTTGTAGGAGGAAAAGTCTATGCTTATATTTTAACAGATAACACCTACTAATGTACTCTGGGTCCTGCTATGGCTTGGCTTCATCTGGAGTAAACTTCATTTTCCTGATAAAGACCCCAAACCACCTCAAACAGATCTCAGCTGGAAGTCACAAGGAAATCTGAGGAAGAAAGGACAGGCCGAATTGGCCTGAGGACTTAGTCTGGGTTTTACGGTACCAACCTTATCCTGAACCTAGAGAACTTTGTATGCAAGTGTGAGATCCTTAATGTTTTATGGTAATCTATGAGTGTTTTAATCTTTATATTCGTGTTTTCCTAGAAATCAGAATTCTAGGATGTCTCCTGGTTAATTTCTAATGTGAACTGAACCTTTGCCCAATGAATATGTTTTAAGAACTTTAGGTGTGAGCATCTTTAAAGTTTTTTTTTTGAATATCTATAGAATTGACCTAATGCTTTTGAAATAGCACTGCAAGTAATTTTGTCATGTTAAATGACATTGGTAACTAGTGTCCAAATTTGGGAGATTAGGTTGTACTAAGTTCAGTAAAATGAATATCTATAGAACTAACCTAATGCTTTTAAAATGGTACTGCAGAGTAGTTTTGTCATGTTAAATGAAATGATTGGTAACTATTGTCTAAATTGGGAGATTATGTTGTACTAAGTTCAGTAAAATAAAAGTTTAAACTTATGGGATGACTATAAGGAATATAGATGTATGTCTTAAGTCAGAAAGATAATGGATGCAGATATCATCAGTTGAAAAAAGGCAAGGAATCCTGTTAAAGTGAAGTTGATTTTGAAATGAGTTGAAGGAAAGTTACAGGACAGAATGAATATAGAGGAATGTGTAGAAGGTTTGAAGTTGTGTTTGAAGGAAAGAAATTGATCACTGTTTTAAGAAACTCTTTAAATCTCATGCGGAATTGTTCTAGTACTCCCAGTACAGTGCTTTTATTAATGGGAAGTCAAGGTTCTCAACATAGAATTGAATGGGTTAAATACGATGTTAAATTGTACACTTTTCCTCTACAGATTTTAGCTCCTTTGACTAGGACCCACAACAAATGGGTGTGTTGCATCTTACTGTGAGTAAAGTGAAATGTTTGCTTTTCTCTTCTTTTGTACCTTCAGTATGTTTTTGATGTTTCATGGCACTGTGTTGGTTTGCATAAATCCAGATAAAAGTCTTTCCTCTCTGTAATAGGGTCCACCCCTCATGCAGACAGGAAAATCAGTTATGGGACCCCAAAACCCTCTTCCAGGGAAACAGCAAGGGATTGGTCTAAATGACAGGAGCATGTATTTAACAGGTACTGTTTCAAGTACCCTACAAACCTCAGGGAGACCCTAGAGGCAGGCCGGCTCAAGGAAAGAATGGAAATCATCACTGCTATGGAGAATGAGGAATCCGGAAATCTATGTGACTGACACGGCCTGACCTACTCTCAGCATCAAGAAAAACCCTGGAAACTAGGATCTCTCCCAGCCCTGAAGAAGGGAGGGGAGGGACTCCTTTCTGCCAGGATGCCTCTATGGCAAATGAGGCTCAAGGTCACCTCCAGTTCAACCTGAAGACCTGAAGCCATCCAGTTCATCGTGGGACATTTATGGCCAGGCCTGGGTAACTCTGACGTGCCACATAAGATTAATGCTGTTATTGGTATGCCTCCTGTCTTTAGCCAACCCCCAGGACTTCTCAGTAAATAATGGGGTACCCCAAATGGAGAGTTCTCCAATCTTGCTGTGTTTATGCAAAAGAACAAGTCAGATTTGTTAAGCCGTCAGGCAAATTTTAAAATGAAGGTGAAGAGAAAACCATGTTTCTGTAACTTGCTTTTTAAAGAATTAGATTCAAATTCTATAGAGTGATCTAGTAAATGTATTCTAATCTTGATCTATAAGGTATCCCTTTTGAGTAATTCAGGTACAATGTGTTTTGCTGACTGTAAAGTACGCAGTCTAGTCTGTGAGACTCAATGTTGAAGATGCTGTCACTAGTCTGACCAGGGTATTGGAAGCCAGAGCTTTAGTGGGGGAACCTCAGCTCAAAGTGCAGAATTAATTACTTTCCCCCCCAACCTGTCAATTGGCTACAGTGCCAAGAGTGGACATCTAAGTATTCACTCTTAGTTCTATGAACACAGTCATTTGGAGAGAACTAGAATTTTAACAGCTCTTAATTCTCTTTCCATCATGGGATTAATACGCCATCCAGATAATACTCATCTAAAATACTCTGCAAAAGAGGGACAATAGGCATTGGAACAATGTTTTCAAAAGGAAATTGATAGATAAAGGGTTACACTAAGCTTCCAACACTAGTGAAAGCCATCTTTCATGGAAAGGAACTCAGAACTGTGCTTTCTGTTTCATTAATGAATCGTGGGCTGTGGAGAGCCGCCACGGGCCACGGGACCATGCTTCGTGGACACCTGTTTCTTGTTAATTACACCGTGCTTCGTAGATAACACCTGATAAGGAATCAGGATGTCTTGTCACGCCACGAGCTGTAACTAGCTGCAGACACTTGGGCTTAAGCAGGCAGCGAGGGGTAGGTAAGGAGGAAAGCTGCCTAGCCAGGTATGGTTTTCTTCTCATTCGTCCCTCGGTCCTCTTTCCCGAGAAGGTCTCTGAATAAATCACTGCAAGAAGAATCTCCGGGTTGCGTGATTTCTTACAGTGGGCCTCCTTTCCTAACACTTGTAACTTCAAGGAACTTATCAAGGAGAGGATTGGCAGCTTGACATGCAAATGATCAAACACTTATATTCAAGGTATCTACTGGCTCCAACTGATAGTCTCAGTGAATGGATAGCTTTTCCTATCTGAGAAGTAGCTTGGTGCTTCTATGTTACTAGAAAAATCTGAACATAAGAAGTCATTTTCTATCAACCATGGGTAAAGCAGTTATTCCTTTCCATTGCTTTTATGATAGAAATGGGTATGGCATTACGTTGCTTTGGTTTCTGTTGCTTTAACTCTTAAGTTTTCTAAGATAGCAAACTATATTGTTGTTACTATGTCAGAAAAGGACCTTCCACATCTCCAGGGTCTAAGTGCCATCCCTCAGTCTAATTGATCTGATCTTTTCTTTCAGATAACTTGAGGAACCCAACAATTTCATTGCCTGGGGCACACTAAATTAAGGTAGCATGAGATTTCACCCCTTGTGCAGGCAGGGTCAGCGCCCCTCTGTCAGCATGAAGCAGCTCCAGAAGACGGAACTTCGACCACTTTCCCTTTAAGGATTAAAGGTGGTGGAATCTCTAGGGGAATATAAAGTAGGTAGCTAGATTAAGGAAGCCCCTCCGGCCTTGAAAATCCCAACTGCCCTGTTGTGAGTGTGAATCCCATTAATGGAGGAACTCTGTTCTCTTTAAAAAAAAAAAAAAAAAAAAATTTGGGGGGGAGGTCAACTGCCACTGTTCCAACTTAGCCTTGAAAAGGGAAGTGTAGGCCAGAATATGATCTCTCTCTCTTTTCCAGTTATTACTAGTCTTTACAGGTATCAAGGCCAAGCTCCATGGGGGCTGGGAGTACACTGCCAGAGTGAACTCCTCATCCGTATGCATTGAGACATCTGGTTTCAATCAGGTGATAAAAACTGCCACCAGAGAACCCCATTGGAGAGGTCTGTGATCCTGAACACACCAACTGCTTTGAAGGAGGATGGAATCAAAAAGCTGCCTCCCCTCTTGGAACCAGAATGACATCGACTAGTGGCATGTCCAGACAACAAGAGACTACTAGTGGCATGTCCAGACAACGGGAGACACCCCCTTCACAATCTCTAAGATTAGAGATATTCACAAGGAGAAGTGGGGATTGAAGAGGAGGGCAAGTTAAGAGTCAAGAACTGAAGGGCAGGTTAAGGGTTAACCGCTGAAGTTGCCCTTTGTAACTACTTGACTGCTTTGAAAGATGTCTTCAGGACCTTCCACTGGGCAGGACTCTGTCACCTAATGGGCCAACAAACTGCCCTGAGGAACTGTAAACAAACATTTGCTTGGAATGGTCAACAAATGTTGAAATTAGCATATTAAGTGAAATAGGTGTGTTTTTCCCTTTTGTATGGTTTTCCTATGGTTTCCTATGGTTTTCCTATTGATCCAATACCTGTGATTTTCTTTGATATGTATGATTCTCCTTTGATTCAATACATGTAATTTTCCCCCAATATGTGTGATCCCCTTTGATATATAGATGTGATTCCCTTTGATATGTGAGATTTTCATTTGTCAACAAATGTTTAGATATGCAAATTAAGTGACCTATGTGATTCCCTTTGATATGTGAGATTTTCATTTCTCCCCCAAAAGGGTATAAATACAGCCTGCTTTTTGGAGGTCGGGGCCTTCAGTTATGCCACGCTATTGAGGCACAATTGAAGGTCCCAATATAGCTATATTGGCTTAAATAAACCCCATGCATTTGCAGAAAGAGTTGTCTTGGTTTTGTTCTTTTGTCTCTCCGAGCCTCCCCCGGGCAGAGATCTGCCGCCCCTAACACTGGTGGTGGAAAATGGGCACTGGTGGAGGGATGGGTGCTTGATCATTGTATGACTAAAACGTGAGCATGAAAGTTTGTAAGTCAGTAACTGTATCTCACGGTGATTCATTAAAAAGTATATAAATAAATAAATAACATTTCTCCCTTCTTTCCCAAAGAAATATCTGTTCAAGACAAAGTCCTCTTCCTATCTTTCAACCCAAACAACACACTGCAATGGGCTAGAAATAACAGCCAGCATGAAAACCCAAATTTCTTAAGCCAGGTATTAAAGATTCAGTTAAAAAAAAACAATACCTGTGTTCTCACCAACTGCCTTCTGTCTGGGAAAATAGAGTCAAATGTTTCATGCCAAAATAACAGATTCACTAACAAAATGGAAAGGATCTTTCTGTCAGCAGGTAATGGGTATATTAAGTGGAATAATTAATCTTAATTTCTCAGTTTTAATTTAATGAGGAGGTAAACAGCAATACATTTGGCCCAATCAATAAAAACTCTTTGCAGCCCTGAATCATTTTCAAGAATGTAAAAGAATTCCTCCCGCCTCCCCTCACCCCCCCAAAAAAAATTCAGAAAGCCACTGGACTAAATCTCAAAACTTTTCAGAAATAAAAGCTTAGCTGAAATGAGGAAGGTCGTTACTTCCAGTGGGCCTATAACAAGGTTGCCAAGCTCTGGAGACAGGGTGCATAATGGCCAGCAGGAAGCTGATCCCCACTAATACCATGGCCCCACCGGGTCCCCAGCCGTGCCTACCATGAACGCCACCAAGGGTCTGTGTTCAGAACCCGGAGGTATGCCTGGTGAGTTTGGAACGTGAGCTAGAGTCACCCCCAGCACAGCTGAACCCAGCACACATCTTTGTGGGGTCACAGAGCAATGATATCTGCAGAGCCAAAATTGACTGTGTTGGGTGACCCCCCGAGCAGTGCTCAGGAGTGGATCCTAACTCTCCGCTCTGGAGTCACCACCAGCAGTGCTCAGGGAACCCTATGTGCTGCCGGGATTGGCACCAGGGTCAGCCTCATGCAAGGTCTTATCTACCCTGGACTCTCTCCAGCTCCAGAACTGATTAACTCCCAAGAGGATCAATGCTGAAAAAATAGAGACGAGATATATATATATATATATATATATATATATATATATATATATATATTGGCATTTTGGGTCACACCCAGAGATGCACAGGGGTTACACCTAGCTCATGCACTCAGGAACCACTTCTGGCAGTGATCAGGGGAACATATGAGATGCTGGGAATTGAATCCGGGTCGGCTGCATGCAAGGCAAATGCCCTACCCGCTGTGCTATTGCTCCAGCCCCAAGATACGAACATTTAACAAAAGCTTTAACCTCGGTGGACTTCGGGGAAAGGAATGAGTAAAACATGAGTGGCCCAGCTAGCTTCTTAAACTGTGGACCTCGGCTTCTATGGGGATGTATCTCTGGATATGTAGGCTGTGGAAAGTTTGGCCACAGTCAAGGGTTTCTGAAAGTGCAACAGGCAAGAATTCATTTGAAATCTGCTGCTTTGGGTACCTGAATGCCTCTGGTACCTGTATTACATTTCTCAGGACAAAAGGGGTTGTGAGTGAAAGAAGCCGAAGAAGCCACGAGTTAGAGCAACCACAGAAGACCAGAGGGAACCCCCCAATGGGCTCTCTCTCCTCCACAGAGAGAAGCAACCGGCCTCAGGGGACTGGCAGGGCTGGGGCACATGTGCTGCATACAAGGGACCTGGGCTCATACCCCGACACCACACGGTCCCCCAGGACTAAGCTGGAAATAGGCACTGGGCGCTTCTGGGTGTGGTCTCCAATTGAAAACCGGTTCCCGGGACCCAGTCACCTTATCACTGGGAGGTTTAGAGGTTCTCAGGATGCACCGAGCGCATCCCGTGACTGCAGTTCATGACACTGTCTGGCCCCTCCCAGAACTAGTACAACTTTAAAATGCATATGGAAGCAGGGCCAAAGAGAGAGTACAGTGGGTAGGGAGCTCATCTAGCACGCAGTCAACCCAGGTTCAGTCCCTGGCACCCCGTATCCGCCCTCTCAAACCCAGGGAGTGGTCCCCTGAGAGCAGCCAGGAGTAAGTCCTGAGCACTGCCGGGTATGGCTGGAAACCAAAAATTCATCCATAAATTAAAATTATATGGAGATGCTTAGAAATAGCATAGGCATTAGGGCTCAGGTCTTGCTCGAGGCTGACCCTGATCTGATCACAGGGTCCCCCAAATTTTGCAGGGTGCAACTCTATAGGCCCCAAAGCACCCCTGGAGTGGCCCGAGTGATCCCCAGCACCCAGAGCACCAACAGAGCACCACAGCCTCAGGCCTTTGCATGGAACCTCTATCCCTGAGCACTGTTGGGGAGGCCTGACCAAAAAAAAGAGCAATATTAGTAATGACACAGAGATTCTCATAGCCACACGCTGTGTGTGAGTCCCTCGCCTGCACTGTGACTGGCAGCTGTTTTCGGCGGTTGCTCTCATTCTCTCCCCGCTTCAGATGCAAATGACCTATGTCCTGACCTGTGGACATTGTTAAGCAGCCGTGTCGCCTTACCTCTGAGGGTGCCGTGCTGCAGCGCCCCTTCCCCGAGCACTCCAGGTCGCTGCCGTGGCTCTCGGCCGGCACACAGTGGCTGGTCTTCACCACCAGGGTCAGGCGCAAAGCCACGATGGACTTAGTCACGGACTCGTTCACGAAGCCTGGAAGACGGGGACAAGAGCAGAGTTGAGTTCAGCCTGCCCAGGGCTCTCGGGCAGGATTCTGCATCTCGGTCACGCTGCACTCAGGACAGAGTGCGGACCTTATATGTTCATTCACAGCACTGTTTACAATAGCCAGAATCTGGAAAAAACCCGAATGCCCTAGAACGGATGACTGGTTGAGGAAACTTTGATACATCTATACAATGGAATACTATGCAGCTGTTAGAAAAAAGGAGGTCATGAATTTTGCATCTAAGTGGATCAGCATGGAAAGTTTCATGCTGAGTGAAATGAGTCAGAAAGAGAGAGACAGACATAGAAAGATTGCACTCATCTGTGGAATATAGAATAACAGAGTGGGAGACTAACACCCAAGAATTGTAGAAGTAAGTACCAGGAGGTTGACTCCATGGTTTGGAGGCTGGCCTCACATTCTGGGGAGAGGGCAACTCAGAGAAGGGATCACCAACTATAACGTAGTCGAAGGCCATGCGGCCATGCGGGGGGAAGGGTGTTGCGGGCTGAATGAGGGCTAGAGACTGAGCACAGTGGCCACTCAACACCTTTATTGCAAACCACAACACCTAATTAGAGAGAGAGAACAGAAGGGAATGCCCTGCCACAGTGGCAGGGTGGGGTGGGGGGAGATGGGATTGGGGAGGGTGGGAGGGATGCTGGGTTTACTGGTGGTGGAGAATGGGCACTGGTGAAGGGATGGGTTCCCGAACTTTGTATGAGGGAAGCATGAGCACAAAAGTGTATAAATCTGTAACTGTACCCTCACAGTGATTCACTAATTAAAAATAAATTAATTTTAAAAAAAAAAGACAGAGTGCGGACATACTGGGGGGAAGGGCAGTTCAGTTAGAGAAGGGACCACTGAGTAAAGGGTGCTAGGAGGACTCACTCGGGATGGGAGACACACCCTGAAAGCAGACTATAGACCGAACATGATGGCCACTTCATACCTCTACTGCAAACCACAATACCCAAAAGGAGAGAGAGAGCCAAAGGGTATGCCCTGCCACAGAGGCAGAGTGGGGTGGAGGGGACGGGGTGGGGATGGTGGGAGGGATGCTGGGACCATCGGTGGTGGACAATGGGCACTGGTGGAGGGATGGGTACTTAACCATTATATGACTGAAAAGTAAGCACGGAAGTTTGTAAGTCTGTAACTGTACCTCACGGTGATTCACTAATTTAAAAAAATTAAAAGAAAATTTAAAAAGACAGAGTGTTGGAAAGGCCAGCAAGGATACAAGGAAGGTGGCTGTCACCCCCGGGCCTTCAAGGTGAGTCCTCTTCCAACCATCACATAAAAATACCTGGGCCTAAGCAGAGTAGGACCAGTATCACCTGCTTAGAGATTTTTGCTTTCTTTCTGCCCTTGACCTCTAGAGACCAACTTAGTCTCAATTCTGTCGCCCACTTCCGCATTTTTGAATTCACTTGATTTTTGAATGTGCTGCTCGCCAAGGCAAACCTCTTCCAAGTCCTACTTGGGACCGTTACTCAGCTACTACCAGCCCACCTGGTCTGTGAATGCCCAGGAGAACTGGCACTCAGGTACCCGCTCTCCATTGGGTATACTCTGGGCCACCTGGAAAACGGAGCAGGATCCCTCTAACACAGGTGCATTTAACCGCCTAATAAAATGGTACCAACTGTACTTGAATACTGATGGCAATTTCATAGATGCATCACACTTATCACTTCTAGTGGATTGATTTCACTTCTAGCGCAGCTGCTTGTATATAGTAGCAACAATAAATAGGAAAGAACAGTATGGCATAAGTATTCCAAGTGTAAATAATAAAGAAATACTATTGTAAGTTTTGCACCAGTGATTTAATTACATCACTGGGTTTCTTTTGTTTTCATAAGAATATTTACTCACATATAATTTAATATAAAAATGAACAACTTATTAATACCACTAACTTCTCTGTGATTTTGGAATAGGATTTTTTTGGGGGGGTTGGGGGTTGTTTCAGGGTCATACCTGGTGGTGCTCAGGGCTTACTCCTGGCTGTGTGCTTAGGGATCACTCACTCTTGGTGGGCCCAAGGGACCACATGGGATGCCAGGGATCCAATTTGGGTTAGCCGCAAACAAGGCAAGCACCCTACCATCCATACTGTCTTTCTGATTTCTTTTCTGTGCCCACACAGGAGAGCCTGGCAAGCTCCCCATGGCATATTCATATGCCAAATACAGTAACAATGATGGGTCTCATTCCCCTGACCCTGAAGAGCCTCTAATGCAGCACTGTTGGGAAGGACAAGTAAAAAAAGGCTGCTAAAATCTCAGGGCTAGGATGAATGGAGACGTTATTGGGCCCGCTTGAGCAACTTGTTGATCAACGGGATGACAGTGACAGTGGCAATTATTGTAGAGAGGGACTTCCACATTCCCCATAAAAAAAGGCTAAAGGAAAGGTGATAAAAATGATTCCAGCTTGTCAGACATCTCTGAGCCCCAATTTTCTCATGTATTAAGAATAATAACCCCAAAATAGGTTGACAAAACTATGTATACTCAAAACTAAGTCTCTTTTTCATATCGGGAGGTTCTTGGATAGATAGACAGATAGATATATAGATACTCTCACTCATAGACCCTCAACATTTCACATCTGGGAGGGTTTCTGTCAAATACCCTCTCCTGAATCATCCTTCATGTCAAGGATCAAGTGACAAGTAGGAATATTCAGAGTTATATGCAGCCAGAGCAGCAAAAACTGTCCCCAACAAGGAGTCTGTAGAACATCTAATATTCAAAATGCTTTCTGGAAGAGCTAAAATTATTTCAAAGTACAGATTCCAGTTTATTTTTAAAACTCATAGGTTAGGCTGCGGAGAAAGGCCAAGGCTCTTGCCTCACCAACAACTGATGTAGTTTAGTCCATGGCACCA
The DNA here is from genome assembly GCF_027595985.1 of Sorex araneus. Taxonomy (NCBI): domain Eukaryota; kingdom Metazoa; phylum Chordata; class Mammalia; order Eulipotyphla; family Soricidae; genus Sorex; species Sorex araneus. Next base: position 263,212,373 of record NC_073313.1, read on the forward strand.
CATGCACTATTGTGCCCCCAGCCCCTTAAATCACACACACACACACACACACACACACACACAGACACACACACACACACCAACACAAGCACTGCAATGGGTCACTCCTGAACACAGAGCCAGAAATAGCCCCTGAGAACCACACAAATGTGGCTCAAAAATCAAAAAGGAAAAAATGGAGCAGAGGAAGGAAACATTCATTGCTTATCAGTTTGTGATTTGTAGCCCCCAGAGTTCTTGGTCTAAAACACATAATCACATGCATCATGGAGATGAAACCAGACATCACCAAAAATACTCACTGAAAGTGCTTTCCAGACTATTGCTTTGTTCTTTAAAAGTAAAAGTTTCACATTTAGTTATCTTTCCTCCTATATAATCTGTATACCATGAATTACCACTTCTGGGAATGTACCCTTGGGGCCCAAAAAACACACAGCAGAAATGTCACCTGCATTCTGTGTCGATTGTAGCAGTATTCCCAGTAGCTAGAATCTGAAAACAACCCAAGTGTTCAAGAACAGATGACTGAATTAAGAAACTGTAGTACAACTGCACAATGGAATACTACGCAGCTATAAGGGAAAATGAGTTTATGAAATTAGCTCAGAAATGGATGGACATGGAGAGTATCATACTGAGTGAAATGAGTCCAAACGAGAGGGACTGACATAGAATTATTCCACTCATTTGTAGGATATTAAAAATTAATAATAATAATAATAATAATATAAGACTAATACCCAGGGACAGTAAAAACAAGGGCCCGGATTGGTCCACAGTTGGAAGCCTCTCTCAAGTGCTGAAGAGAAGACAGTTGGTATAGAGAAGGGACCACTATGACAAAGATAATTGGAAATGATCACTCTGGATGAGAACTGTGTGCTGAAAATAAGTAAAGGAACAAACAAGATAACCTCTCAGTATCTGTATTGCAAAACATAATGCCCAAAAGGAGAAAGAAAGAGAGAGAAAAAGAAAGAAAGAAAGAAAGAAAGAAAGAAAGAAAGAAAGAAAGAAAGAAAGAAAGAAAGAAAGAAAGAAAGAAAGAAAGAAAGAAAGAAAGAAAGAAAGAAAGAAGTGAGGGAGGGAGGGATGGAAGGAAGGAAGGAAGGAAGGAAGGAAGGAAGGAAGGAAGGAAGGAAGGAAGGAAGGAAGGAAGGAAGGAAGGAAGGAGGAAGGAAGAGAGGAAGGAAGGAAGGAAGGAAGGAAGGAAGGAAGGAAGGAAGGAAGGAAGGAAGGAAGGAAGGAAGGAAGGAAGGAAGGAAGGAAGGAAGGAAGGAAGAGAGGAAGGAAGGAAGGAAGGAAGGAAGGAAGGAAGGAAGGAAGGAAGGAAGGAAGGAAGGAAGGAGGGAGGGAGGGAGGGAGGGAGGGAGGAAGGAAGGAAGGAAGAGGAAGGAAGGAAGGAAGGAAGGAAGGAAGGAAGGAAGGAAGGAAGGAAGGAAGAGGAAGGAAGGAAGGAAGGAAGGAAGGAAGGAAGGAAGGAAGGAAGGAAGGAAGGAAGGAAGGAAGGAAGGAAGGAGGGAGGGAGGGAAGGAAGGAAGGAAGGAGGGAGGGAAGGAAGGAGGGAGGGAAGGAGGGAAGGAAGGAGGGAAGGAGGGAAGGAAGGAGGGAAGGAAGGAAGGAAGGAAGGAAGGAAGGAAGGAAGGAAGGAAGGAAGGAAGGAAGGAAGGAAGGGAGGAAGGAAGGAAGGAAGGAAGGAAGGAAGGAAGGAAGGAAGGAAGGAAGGAAGGAAGGAAGGAAGGAAGGAAGGAAGGAAGAGGAAGGAAGGAAGGAAGGAAGGAAGGAAGGAAGGAAGGAAGGAAGGAAGGAAGGAAGGAAGAGGAAGGAAGGAAGGAAGGAAGGAAGGAAGGAAGGAAGGAAGGAAGGAAGGAAGGAAGGAAGGAAGGAAGGAAGGAAGGAAGGAAGAGAGGAAGGAAGGAAGGAAGGAAGGAAGGAAGGAAGGAAGGAAGGAAGGAAGGAAGGAAGGAAGGAAGGAAGGAGGGAGGGAGGGAGGGAGGGAGGGAGGAAGGAAGGAAGAGGAAGGAAGGAAGGAAGGAAGGAAGAGAGGAAGGAAGGAAGGAAGGGAGGAAGGAAGGAAGGAAGGAAGGAAGGAAGGAAGGAAGGAAGGAAGGAAGGAAGGAAGGAAGGAAGGAAGGAAGGAAGGAGGGAGGGAAGGAGGGAAGGAAGGAGGGAAGGAAGGAAGGAAGGAAGGAAGGAAGGAAGGAAGGAAGGAAGGAAGGAAGGAAGGAAGGAAGAGGAAGGAAGGAAGGAAGGAAGGAAGGAAGGAAGGAAGGAAGGAAGGAAGGAAGGAAGGAAGGAAGGAAGGAAGGAAGGAAGGAAGTGCCTGCCATGGAGACAAGCTGGGAGGGGGTGGCAGGAGGGAAACTGGGGTCATAGGTAATGTACATTGGTGGATGAACGAGTGTTGGAACACTATATGACTGAAACTCGAGCATGAACAGCTGTGTATCTCATGTTAATTCACTAACTTTTTCAAAATTTAAATATATAAAGGGGCAGAAGCAATAGCACAGACGGTAGGGCGTTTGCCTTGCACGTTGCTGACCTGGATCCGATTCCCAGAATCCCATATAGTCCCCTGAGCACCACCAGGGGTAATTCCTGAGTGCAGAGCCAGGAATAACCCCTGTGCATTTCAGGGTGTGATCCAAAAAGAAAAAAAATTTTAAAAAGGTCAACAGATTTTTAAAAAAAGCAATATAGATAGATAGATAGATAGATAGATAGATAGATAGATAATATCTATAATGAACTATAATGCTGTTAAAGAGTCTTCCTCCAAAGTTCACTTTAGAAATTCTATTCAGAGCTAGAGAGACAGTACTAGGTTTAAGGTTCTGGCCATGCATATGGCCTGCCCCGGTTTAGTCCTGATCACATAATACTGCCCTCCCCTCTACCCCAAAGCAATGCTAGGAGTGATCTCTGAGCACAGAGCCAGGGGCAAGCCTTGAGTAGTTCCAAGTATGGGACCCTTCCCCGCAAAAAATAAATAAATAAAATTAAAATTCTATTTGACCATTAAACTTAGTATAAAAGCAAATAAATGAGCAGTTACACCAAGGCATGGCTTTGTTTTCTAGTCGTTTTACTTCCTTTGCTTCCGTGAACAGTCCCTGGAATCAGACCTGTAACTAAGATCCTGACTTCAGTGCTAGGGTTACAAAAAATGAGCCGTCCTGGGCTTCTGCCACTCCAAACTTTCAGCAAGAACAGGGATCCTTAACTCCTTTTGGAACCAGAGGCTTCAAATTTTTCAAAGATGTTTTTCCAGTGCTTCAATCCAGATTCCAATGCACAGGATTCAAAGTCAATAGTCTGAGATGGGCTCCTGGCAGGCGGCTTGTTGACAAAGACCGCTGAGGCCCCCATCATTCAGACACGGTTCCAGTTAAGAGGCAGGCGTCTGGTAGAAAGACTAACCATACAAGCAACACTATGATGAAGGTAACCAGCAGCAAGGCTGGAAGGCCCTGGGCTGTCTTTGAAAGGAAATTATTTTTCTCATCTATATCTGAAAGTCCAGATGATTCTGGATCTCGGAATAACGTTTATAGTCCCCAGTGCACCACTGGGCTGTCAAGTTTGGGGATCCACTCCAAAAATGTATTTTCCATGTTAACCTTTTTTGCTAAATAAGACAGAGTGATTTTGGCCCATCTTAGAAAATAATTGTCTAAGTCAAGTGTTTAGGAAATCAATCTCTGCAAGAGTGGGTCACGGATCACTACACAGTTCCCGATTATGTCACTGAATCCCCCAAAGTGAGTCCACAAGACAAGCACGATCTTTCCAACAATCTACTCCTCACCCAGCAAGCACGGCGCCTGGCAGCTCTTTCCAAGGACAAGTGTAATTGCAGGCGGGTTGTGTGCACCTCCCTCTGCTCGTGTCTCAGGGGGAAATTCTCAGACTTCTTCCTAATGAAGAGTAATACTGTGCAATTTCACTTTCATCAAACTGCAGCTGGCTGTAGCTGAGCAGCCCCCGGGAAATCCCGGGCTCCAGGAGTGGGCACCCTGCCTTGTACCAAGGGGCAGCAGGAAGAAGTCGGAAATGAAATGGAACCATTCCTTGAAAATTTGTACTTTAAGTTCTTTATTGCAATCATTTGAGAGTCTCTGGAAAGCCAGCATGATGTCTTTGACTCAACACTCAGGCTGGCGATACATCTAATGCACAAGAAATGCAGAGCAAACAACTTCTATTTTCTCTTCCTTGATGGTTGGAAATCAACCCATGTGACCTGGAGGGGAAGGCTGGTTCTAATAGAAATGTAAGACCCGTGGGCCAACTGGTCAACCGGAAACCACACAGACCGATGGATAACTCGGTTTAGTCCACACCTACATTTTCCAAAGACTTGACAAAGACTTAGGAGCTGGAACACACTAGGCAGTGAAGTCCAACTGAAGCTTGGCTTAAAGGATAATAAAATAGAAAATTTATAGAAAGAAGAAAAAGAAGTACAGAGGGGGAAGAAAGATGGAGAGACAAAAGCAAGGCAGGGAAAGAGAAAACCAAAGGGTAAGGTTAAAAAAAAAACACATGAAGCCAAAAGGAAAGGTTTTCTGTGCTTCCTGACACATAAAAACAGAAAATAAGTAAAGACAAGTAAAGAATAGAAATAGAAGAAAAGACAATTAAGGCTTTCTACCAAATGTTTCAGGGCCTCTCCTATCTTTGATTAGAGTAGAATACTGGATCATCTGCTCATTTGCATGGTCTTATAACCTCAATCACGACATGTCAAGTTAGAGTTTTTTGAGAATTTTCACAAATGTTATAAAATCAGAACTGTGCACAGTCCAAGCCTGTGATTCTGACTATGAGGCTGAATCAGCCCTCAATGGAAGAATCAATGCAATTTCACTGAACTGAGCCATGAGGGGACAGGGTACGAGGGTGGGTTCATTCAAGTGCACTTCTTTCAAATGCAGCCAGTGCTCAGTGAGTGCCATGAGGGTGGGAACATTTAGGAGGAATCCTGACACCTGACAATAAGGCAGTGAAGAAAGCTAAGAGCTCAGTGTGTGACTGGCTGATGCCTGAATGAGTACAGAGACTCTTGGCTCTCATCCGGACTGTTGTCTGTGAACCATGGTCCAGATTTGGATGTCATGCCACATGAAGGATTTCCATTGCACTTGAGATTTCCATTCTTTAAACTGGAAGAGTTTTAAGCTACGATAAGCTCCTTTCAAGCACATTTAGGATTGGAAAGCAACACTCACTAATTGTATACGTGAAACATGGAGATGGGCACTGGAACAGATAAGACCCGATCTTGCAAAGATGCCCAGAAGCAAAGCCTTGCAAGAGGGAGTATCTGGGCAAAGTTATCAAGAACAGGGTGTCAGCCAGCACCAGGTTTTCAGCCTTGAGCCTCGCTCAACCTTCTAGTCACATGAGCCCAAGACACAGAAACTGTTACGTTTGCTTAGCAAGTCATCCTCACTGCAGCATCTAGCCTTGATTGGGATTGGACCAGGGCAAAGTAGAGTTGGAGAGGTGACAGACCCATGATGCTACACTTTCTGTGATTGGACCTTTCTGTAAGCCAAGTCCCTCTATAAAATATGTGTGTGTTTGGCAATAAAGTGAACGGCCGTCAGCGGCTCCCAGAGTGTGTTTCTCCACGTGCCTGTCATCTTTCCCCCAACGTCTGCCCAGATCCGGTGCACAATGTGTCCAACTGAGTTGGGGGGAAACTGTCCCCCAACAGTGTAGATTAGACATGGACTGTGAGGGAAAGGAAGACTGCGTACACAGCTAGTAGAAGCAACCTGGGGGTGGTGGGAGGGCCAAGCAAGTGAATCAAAATTTCTATTGTGGGGCTGGAGTGATAGCACAGCAGGTAGGGCATTTGCCCTGCACGTGGCCGACCCGGGTTCAATTCTCAGCATCCCATATGGTCCCCTGAGCACTGCCAGGAGTAATTCCTGAGTGCAGAGCCAGGAAGTAACCCCTGTGCATCGCCGGGTGTGACCCAAAAAGAAAAATAAGTTCTTTTTCTATTGTGACTGTATGAAATCTGAGAATCTAAGGAGACTGCCAAATTGAGCTGTCAAGTCAGGAGTTGGAAATCAGACGTGGCATATTAGAAATATCCAGGCTGAAGATTTAAATGTGGGTATCATCTGAATGTAGGTGGTATTCATTACTGGAAGCACACACTAGGGAGAAAAGACAGACAGACAGAGAGCAGCTCCAGGGGGGCCAGAACCAAGCGTTAGGGGTTTGGTTTACCCACCACATAAATTTGGTTTTGTGCAGACATCAGAATTATAGTGTAAAATTTAGCTTAAAAAATAAAATAAAATCCTGGAACCAGAGCACTGCTGGTAGGATGTTTGCTTGCATGTGGCTGACCTGGGTTCTATCCCTGGAACTCCTATGATCCCCCAACACCACCCCGAGTGACCCTTGAGCTCAGAGCCAGAGGGAAACCCTGAGCACAGCCAGATGTGGCCCCAAAACAAACAAACAAACAATCAAAAAATCCTGATTTTCCCACAGAGGGGCTGATGAGAAAGGATAAAATTTTCACAACATAAAGAACATCAAGAACAGGTTAGCGGCAGAGCCTTGATAACTTCTGGCTTTGAAGGTAGAGAATGGCCCATGACAATGAAAAAATGTCACAAAGACTCTGGGGGTTAGCATTCAGGGGCTGGGAAAAGAGGAAAACGGGGAGAGAAGGCATGAGGGAAATGAACCAAAGCGACTATGAGAAAGAGCCCCCTCTACTCCATGAGATAATTCCCCTAACGAGCCTGAAACCCATACTCAGGGAAGCTTCCTCCACACTTCATCCAGGGATCTGGAAACACCCACAAGCAGCCAGTCTCAGTGACAAATACAAGTGGGACTTCCCTCTCCTCATTCTTCTGTCCCCACTTGCTCCACTTCCCTAACCCTGGCAGAAACAGCCAAGCTCCGCACCCCCACCACCCCACACCCCACTCATTAACACGCTCATAACATGCTCTGCTGGTCATGGTCACTGTCACTTAAAATAGTGCCCCTGCTGAAGTCCCCAGGTGCTCATGAGAAGGTGGAGCAGCAGAAAGGGCGGGGGCGGGGGTGGGCAGAGATTCCCTTTGGAATAGAATGGCCAAGCATCACTGGAGCCCCCCAATGTGGCGGGCTCCAGGCCATTGACTGTTTGCCATTCTTTCATATTCACACGAAAGAGTCTTAAATGGACTTGGAAGCTAATACCCCCGTGGGATGAACAGCCGATGATGAGATGTTCACTCTTCACTGAGACTATGGTCTTTCCTGTTAAAGGGGAAGAACCACTGTATCACTGCATCACTGTCCTCCCGTTGTTCATGGATTTGCTCAAGTGGGTGTCAGTAACATCTCCATTTGTCCCCATCGTGTGCTAGTGTAGCCTGATGGAATTTGGGGGGCTCTTTCAGAATCAGGGGAATGAGGACCATCATTGTTACTGTTTTTGGCATATTGAGTACGCCACGGGTAGCTTGCCAGGCTCTGCCATGCAGGAAAGGGGAAGAATAGGTGTAAATATTAAAAACTCTGAGCAAAAGGGAAAAGAGACTTGGAAAGAAAGAGAAAGAGAGAGGAAAAAAAACTAGGGGGGGAAGGAAACGAGGGACATTGACGTTGGGAAATGTACACTAGTGAAGAGATGGATGTTGGAACATTATATGACTGAAACCCAATCGTGAACAACTTTGTGAATGCAGATCTCATGGTGGTTCAATTAAAAAATATTTTTGATTAAAAAATAGAAACTCTGTGCATTAATTGACTCCTTGGAGAGATGGTACACCGGATACCAGACGGGCGAGTTTTCCCAGGCAAGTCCCTGGTGCAAACCTATAACCTATAAGATGGTCCCAGGTCTGTCAGTACCTGTGGAGCATCACCGAGGCATGCAGGGTGGGCAAGATGGCAGGTGCCAGCTCCGGCATGGGACCCAAGGGAGAGCACTCATATGAATACTTGGAGGGCGAATCCACCAACGCCCACATCTCCATGCAAAAGAGCAAGAAGGGCAGGCTAGTTGTAAGTTTGGGTGCAAATGGTTCCACACTAACTCTTTGAGACACTGGAATTGGAACTGCGTGCAAAACTGAATAAATTGGCCAAAACCCCTGGATTTGGGACTCCGTATCTGTGAGCCAGGAAGGAAAGCTGAGAAACAAATTGTCTTTGGCCAATGCTGAGCCAGAGACAAGAAGAGAACCTGCTGTAGAGAATCTCAGGCCCCTTGCACGGCTCTGGGTCCCTCAACCCTCACTACTATGCCACAGTGCAGTTCTTCCCTTGATCCTGCAAAAGGCCCACAGGGGAAGGGATTAGAAGGGGAGGGGCGGGTCCAAGGGGCTGTAAGTGTTGAACAAGGAGTGGCATCCCAGGGACTGACTTGACTGATGGTGGTGCTAAGTGGCACCAACCATCCCAGCACCTTACTCACGGGCCTTCTAACCTTTGCTAACCAGAACCTTTGATCAACTTCCACGCAGAAGCTTAGTGCTTATAATGGTTTGCTCCTGCTTGCCTGCTCTTTAAATGTGGGTGTGCAAAATGGCTAAAAAATAAATGATGTTTTAGAAAAATTGCCCCTCCAGAATGTCTCATTTTCTATGGATTGCGGACTAGGTCTGGAACAAAAAAAAAAATGCCTTCTGAATTCAGAGCTATCAAAGCAGCCATCCGAATACTTTTATCATTGTCACTCATCTAAAACATCAGGTAGATCACCTTCAATGGTTGTGAAACGCATATGCTCGGTAATATGATTTGCTCTAAAGAGAAAGAAATTTGAAAGATAATGGGAAGTTATTAGAGGGGAAAAAATAGCATCAACACTGGTGGAGGGTGTTAGAATACTGTATGCACAAAACCCTGCCGTGAACAGTACTGCAAATCACTGGTACCTAATATTTGAAAAAAAAATTGTAAAGCAATCAGCTTACTGATCCTTGGGTCTGAGGTGCCACTGACTTGCTCTCAGCAAATCTCACTGTCCAAGACAGAGCAGAGATGGGGTCCTCAGTCACATCCCACCTTCCCACTGTAGGCTGCCCTTGGCCATTTGTCCCAAAAATTAAATGAAAAGTTCAACATCAAAAAATAATAATAAAATACAGGCTAAGGAATGAACAGGAAGGTAAGGATGGAGACCTCTTAGGTTGATACTCAACACCTTTCCCAAAGAAGTACTTTGTTCCACAGTCAAGGGTTATGAAACAAAGCCATCTTTTGTTTCATATTTTCCCCAAGGTTTCTTGCCCAACTGATGTTGGCAGGTAGATAGGGAAAGGCCCTGGACAATGAAAAGGTCAGAAAAAATTCTGGTAGGAAAATTCCAAGGCTGATCCACTTTGTGGATAGGATAAGACCTTGAGTAGCGGACCCTGAGGAGATTAGACCCCTCCCCATAAAGGAAATTCCTCAAATTCCCTTGGACCTCTCCTTCAATCTGATTAACTTAAGTGATTCATCCAGAAGAAGACCATTACCATTCCCAACCTCCCTAGTAACTTCCTTAGCAACGGACTTTTACCTGGGAAGAAGGCCCACGTTGGGGGCAGGTTGGAGAAACCCTATAAAGGCCACCTTGAACAAAGGAAGGACACGTATATTCTGCCTGAGTCCATGTGCTGCTTGTGCCCACGTGGCCGAGCACCTGTAGTGCCCGAGCACATGCGTTGCCCCCATCTTCCCTCTTGAGATGTGGACTTTCATGCTTTCGTGTCTAATGCTGGGATGTGTGTAGGGGCTCTCTCCGCCCTTGGAGAAGCCCGGGTTCTTACTTGAGTGTGTTACTCTCTCTTTCACCCTCTCTCTCCCTCCACACCTAAAACCCTCCAAATGAAACCTGTTTAACTTCACTGCTTGTCTACTCCTGAAATTCCTTTCTGCAAGCAAGACAAGAACCCAGTAACCCTGGGTCCCAGGTGACAGAGGGAGTTTGGGAGAAAGTGACTGTCTTTCTCCTCCCCACTCACGTGAGCCGCCCATGGGGTCCACCGACATCACAGTCACATGCCTTTCTCTATTAATTTTCAACTAAACTACTTGTTCTAAATAAGAGGTGAGTATCTGAATCCCGAGTGTCAGTGCACACGTCCCTCTGGCATCCAATCTCCTCACAGACCTTGAATTAGAGAATCTGAAGATTTCACTGGGTACTGGGCCACCCAGCTGAAGAGCAGGGTTCTGCTGGGGGCCAGCTGGCATGACCCGGCCCTTCTAATTGGACACTGAGGAAGAGAGAGCAAACAAAGCCTTAGCCCTCCCTTCTCCCCAATACTGACTTGTCAGAGCTCTGGGAACTATGGGGACCAGGATTCAGCTCTTATCAATGACGGAAGCTGGATGTGGAGAGTATGGACTGTCCCCCCATCCTGGGTCACTGACTGCTGGAATGCAACATCAAAGGGACCAGAGATGGGGGGGCGGGGGGGTGGGTGAGATGCTTGTCTTACTCACAGCTCTCCCCAGTTTGATCCTCCTGAAACACACATGGTCCCCGTGTACCACTAGGAATGATCTCTGAGCACAAAGCTAGGAGTAATCCCTCAGCACAGCTAGGTATAGCCCCAACCCTCCCTGCCATAGCACTGTAGCACTGTCATCCCGTTGTTCATCGATTTGCTCAAGCAGGCACCAATAACATCTCCATTGTGAGACTTGTTGTTACTGATTTTGGCATATCGAATACGAGTAGCTTGCCAGTCTCTCCAAGAGGGACGGAGGAATCAAACCCAGGTCGACCACGTGCAAGGAAAATGTCCTACCTGCTGTGCTATTGCTCCAGCCCAAAATAAATAAATAAAATAGATACTAACATGAGAGAGAAATTAACTTGGAATTTTTTTAAGTCCTTACAGTTAAGGTCTCTCTATGACAACAGCTTAGGCCATATCTACCCAACAAAGAAATCAGATACAATTCCTCCCTGTTCACACCCCACTACCTTGTTGGGGACTGTTCAGGACCCTGAACAAAAGAGGGCCCCGAAACCACCGCAACCTTTACTCTGGACAAACCGGAAAATTCCATTACCAGCATTTGCATAACCTGAGGCACAGGTGCCCTTGTGACAAAGGAAATAGCTAACCTCTAGAAGTAAAAGTAGCCCAGGGCAGTTAACCACGAGACCCCAAGAGCCCGTAGAGTAGAATACCTTCCTTTACACTAAAAGCCATACTCTAGCTTACAAAACCTTGTACATTCCTCCTGACAGATGTTCCTGCCAGATAAACCCTTGTCTTCCCCTCCCCACTATTTCTCAACCGACTCTTAGAGAATATTGTAAGCCCACCAAAGAACACCCCGAACTTTTCCTTATTTGGTCTGAGAAGACACTTCCCTGATGATTGACAACTCATGTACCAACCCCCTGCTAAGAAAGGTATAAAACCAGCATGACTGCTAATAAAGACGCTCTTGATCAGCATGTGTTGTCTTGAGCCTCTTTCTTTCTAAACCTCAACAGTTTTATTCTCAGGTTGGGACCGCTCATAGAACCTGCCCAATTAGGAGCGCTTTCCACTGTTGTCTCTCCGCGGGCCGGAGAGATTTTTGGGAAACGCGCACTACCTTAGCCACCTGACTCATGCAGTCACCAGTTAACTCCAAATTCGTTAACTCAAGCTAACAAAATACTGTTTCTTTCCCTTCTCCATATTTAACAAAGCAGGGTTTGCCTAAACGGCTCATCTTATATTGGAGGAATAAGAGGAAATTTGGCCACCACTTAAGCAAAGTATCGGCTGTCACCCTCTTATTATCTAGGGATCTTCTAAATATACACATTAACACATAGGCATGGTCTATCTCATACCGGCCCTGATTTACAATGATCTGACACCTGGTATTTCAACTTAGCAACGGTGTTGACGCGTTCTGCATTCAGGAGAAACCACGCCATCCACTCTCGAGATGCTGGGCAGCCACCGTGAGCCAGAGAGTGTAAACAATCTGTCCTTGGCAGATTCTTCTACACTTTCAGCACAGCGTCCAATAAATCACGAGAACAATTCCATACCCTGTTCAACCACAGACTTTTTTTTTTCTGTTTTTCTATATTTTTTTATTAGTTTATTTTTAATTACAGAGTCATCGTGAGGGTACAGTTACAGATCCATACATCTTTGTGCTCATGCTTCCCCCATACAAAGTTCAATAACCCATCCCTTCACCAGTGCCCATTCTCCACCACCCATAAAACCCAACATCCCTCCCCCCCTCCCCAGACCCGTCTCCCCCCACCCCACCCTGCCACTGTGGCAGGGAATTCCCTTTTGATCTCTCTCTCTGTTTAGGTGTTGTGGTTTGCAATAGAGGTGTTGAGTGGCCATTGTGTTCAGTCTCTAGTCTGTATTCCACCCGCCTCACCCTTCCCCCACATGTCCTCCAACCACATTTTACTTGGTGGTCCCTTCCCTGAGTTACCCAGAATGAGAGACCAGCCTCCAAGCCATGGAAATATTCTCCTGGTACTTATTTCTACTATTCTTGGGCGTTAGTCTTATAGTCTATTATTCTATATTCCACAGATGAGTGCAATCTTTCTATGTCTGTCTCTCTCTTTCTGACTCATTTCACTTAGCATGATACTTTCCATGTTGATCCACTTATATGCAAACGTCATGACCTCATTTTTTCTAACAGCTGCATAGTATTCCATTGTATAGATGTACCAAAGTTTCCTCAACCAGTCATCCGTTCTGGGGCATTCGGGTTTTTTCCAGATTCTGGCTATTGTAAACAGTGCTGCGATGAACATACATGTGCAGATGTTGTTTCGATTGTACTTTTTTGCCTCTCTGGGATATATTCCCAGCAGTGGTATTGCTGGGTCAAATGGGAGCTCAACCTCTAGTTTTCTGAGAATCGTCCATACTGTTTTCCAAAAGGGCTGAACTAGCCGGCATTCCCACCAGCAGTGTAGAAGGGTCCCTTTCTCCCCACATCCTCTCCAACAGCGGTTGCTTTTGTTCTTTTGGATGTGTGCTAGTCTCTGTGGTGTGAGGTGGTATCTCATGGTTGTTTTGATCTGCATCTCTCTGACGACTAGTGATGTAGAGCACTTTTTCATGTGCCTTTTGGCCATTCGTATCTCTTCCTTGGTAAAGTTTCTGTTCATTTCTTCGCCCCATTTTTTGATGGGACAACCGCAGACTTTATCTTAGAGGAGTTTGTCCAAAGATATGGTAATATAAGTGTTCTGATCATGTTTTAAGTAGGCTAGGCAAAGCTGTGATCTCCAGTACGTTAGGTTGTTAGATGCATTTTCACCCCATGATATTCTCAATTTACAATGATTCGAGTCAGGTGCAAGCCAAGGAAGATTTATCATCAAATTAAACATTTGATGTATTCTGTATATAGCATGGGTTTCACACTATTGCAGTGGATGGCTATATGCAATATCCATTGATTAGTTCCAAGTGAATGCTTTTTGATTAATGGATTTCTGGTCCATACTGAAATGAGAAACCAGGCACATGTGCTGATATAAGGACAGGAAAAGACTACCCCAGGCTCTAGCACCAGAACTGCAATCACACACAAAAACAAACTGCAATAGTTATATATGCCTTTAATGTGTAAGTTACTTTATATTATAGAGATAATATAATAGAGATAATAACACTTTGGTGGTGGTGGTTGTGATTGAAAATCATAATATGAGCAAAGCTTTTGAGCAAGTATGTGGAGAGGATTCTAAAAAAAAAATCACATTATCACCATAACCACCATTGTTTCAGTCAGTTTGGGCTGCTATAACAGAATTCCAGAGTCTAGGTAGCTTCAAAAATAAATGTGGTGGCTTCTAAGTGACTACTAACAATTTTGAGAAGCTGAGACCAGGGTTCTTGATGTGGATCCCGGTCCTGGCTTACAAACAACAAGCTAACGTGGCAGAAAGTTCTAGACCTTTCGTTTCCTTATAACATCCACAATCTCATCTGTGAGGTCTCAACTTTCATGACCTAGTCTCTCTAATGTGCTCCCAAAGGTTGAACTCTAAATAACATCATAGTGACAACTGGGGTTTTTGCAGATGAACTTGGAGGACACAAATACTCAGCCTCACAGCAACTGTCCTCCTCATCACCACCTGATCACCACCACCAGTACCACAACGATAATTATTGTCACCAATAATTATCCTCTCAAGCCATCATGACCACCATTCTTCTCATTACCCTGACCATCAACATCCTCCTATTATTATCATCATCCAGCCTCATCACCACCATTGTAATTACTGCCCTCATACCTGCTTCCATCATCAGCATCATATGACCCCATCCCATCACCTACATCGCCACCGAAGCCGCCATTATCGTCACCACCACCTCCATCAACACTGTCATCATCTCTACTAACAATAGCAACATCAGTAGTCAACACATATTTAAATCAAGTAGGATCCTGAGAAGAATTTGACTCTTGGAAGTATGAGTAAAGGATTCAAGGGAAATTATTACCCTGAAGGGGATAAAAATTGGTGCTGGAAAGGAAGCTAGGAGGTCATCTAAAGAATCCCTAACTCAGTTCTTCTCACACCAGATCTTTGAAATAATTTTTAGTTGCTACTTTACAAATTGTTCCTGGGATTTTAAGGGTCCAAATAAAAAATAAAGCTGCTGGGATTTTAAAGATCTATAACAGATCCATAATTATGTGACTAATATGATCTGTCACTCTGTATAATTCATGTGGAATCTCTATTTATAAAAAGCTGCACTCCAGGCTCTACTTAAAACTATAAAAAAAAATATGTGAATAAATGACAAATTGTGACATTTCATAGGATTGAAAGACTTTCTAAAGTATAATCAGCCATCGATATAAGAAATACTGGCCACTAGAAAGGCGTAGTGGTATAAAAATATTTAAATTATAATCTTTTTGGAAGCAAAATTTACAATTAGGCCTGTCAAATCTTTTCATATGCCTGATTCTGGCAAAAAGAAATTCTCATTACATACAAAAATCACATTATAATTGGACATATTTCTTAATACCATTTCCCGAATACCCATTGGTAGAACATGAAAATTAATTTTCAGTTTCCTTTGAAATTTTGTTGGCTTACACAGACTATTCAATTGAAATTCTTTACTTATTTCATCTTTTTCAAAGTCTATTTGATCGCCTTTTCATAATCAGTTAGAATTGTATCACTTAATCATCCATTAGTACAGTTTCAACTCATCAGATACTAGCAAATCAATTGCTCAATTATTGTAGAACTCATATTCAATTGCCCACCACATCCAGTCATTAATACCCAATGAATGCATCCTGATTAATGGCATTACTATGAATGCCAAAATAATTAATCGCTTCTTTGTGTTGGTGTGAGAGTAATAGGGGATTATAAATGCAGAGCTAATTGGGCCGTGGATGGCTGTATGAAAATTAGGGAGTCGGAGAATTAGGCCTTCAGATGGAAGGTTTTTTTCACATGAAAAGCTGCTGATTGGCGTGTTACCTTCCTGGCTGTTGCGAGCGTTATGAACAGGAGCTCTCCGTTGCCTTTGTTTTATTACAGCTCTTTTGCTCTGCTTTGATTCGAATTCTCAAATTTAGGTGGTCACTGACAAGATCGGTAACTTCAAGGTCATATGAAAGAAGTTACCTGAATTTGCAAGTGTGTGGGGGGGAGATTTCTAATTTGAGATGCATTAGCTTTATGAATTATGCATGACAGCTTTATTTTTTTCCTCAGTGTAGGTATTTATTCCTCTAAAAATAGAACAAGTCAATGGATTGCAACGAAGCCCCCGGGGTGGTCCATGATATGAGAGAGAAGCACTGGTGAGCCTGAAGAGGCTGACGCAGATTCAGCCCATTTGGTTGGGCGATATCTGGCTCCTATTAGCATTCTCGTCACGGAGAACGGGCAGGCCCTGGCCCTGAGTCCTCCAGATGTTCGGCCCAGCCTTCCCGATCAGCCCCATCGTCTGGCGTTCCAGAAAGGTCTCCACTACTCAGAACCTTTCCTGTCTCGCTCGCGTATGCCGAGAATCCCCAGTGAATTGAAATCACCTACAGGGTTTCTTTCACAAACCGCGACTGGAATTGGTATCTCTGGGCATGGGGCAAAAGATAGGTGAGGGGACCAATTCTCCAGGGCTCTGACGGCCAGGGACGTGGTCTCCAGAAGGTCTTCACGATCAGGTGATAATGCAGGTATTTCAGGAGGGATGTGGCTCTCAGGTGACCTCATCCGCATCAGTGTCTCCACAGGCAGGCACGCCTGCCCCTGCCACCCCTGAGCCTGTTTGGTCTTGGCTCTCAAAGGCCTAGCCCAGGGGCTTTTGCAGTGTTCTCTCGGCAGTGCTCTCTCAGCAGCCACCAGGCTTTTGCACATGCCATTCCAGTCTTCTCCTTAACTAATTAATATCAGCCTTCTCACTTTACTCAAAGGTCATGACTCCCACAACTCTGAGGCTATGTCAGATTTATTTTAAATTTCTAAGGTTTTCCTGTTCACTCGACTATAAAACCAAGCTCCGGAGAACCTGGCAAGCTACTGAGAGTTTTCTGCCCACATGGGAGAGCCTCGAAAACTTCCCGTGGCTTATTCATATGCTAAAACCAGTAACAAGGATGGGTCTTATTCCCCTGACTCTGAAAGAGCCTCCAATGTGGCACCACTGGAAAGGACGAGTAAAGAGAGGCTGCTAAAATCTCAGGGCTAGGACAAATGGAGACATTACTGAGATCGCTCAAGAAATTCGACAATCAACGGGATGATGATGATGATGATGATGATGATGATGATGATGATTCGTGTTCACTTATTAGGGCAGAGAGGAATCACTCCTAGTGGTGCTCAGGAGCTACTCCTGTGTCTGCACCCAGGGATCGGTCCTGACAAGACTCAGGGGACCAGATGTGGTACCATGGCTTGAGTCAGGGTTGGCCCCATGCAAGGCAAACCCTTGTCCCTATCTCTCTGACCACATGTCAGATTTTTATCACCAGTTATAAGTAATACACAAAGGGTTTAGCATCATTACAAACTGCTATATAATATGGTTTAGCATAATCATAATTCCATTAGCACAGTGGGTAAGGCGTTTTGCCTTGCTTGCGGCCAACCTAGGTTCGATTCCTCCATCCTTCTCAAAGAGCCTGGCAAGCTACTGAGAGTATCCCGCCTGCAAGGCAGGGCCTGGCAAGCTCCCCATGGCGTATTCAATATGCCTAAAACAGTAACAACAAGTCTCACAATGGAGATGTTACTGGTGCCCGCTCGAGCAAATCGACGAACAACAAGACAACAGTGCTACGACAGTGCCGTGCTATTTCTTTATCACCTGTCAACGGGAAACACAAGAGTCTTGAAGGTGAAGATTTCCCCACTCTCTCACCAGCGCTGAGTTGATGCCTAAGAGGCAGTGGGTGTTCAGTAAATATTTGGGAGAAGGGAGCAGGGCGGAAGCGTGGGCACGCTTTGGAGGGTGGGGCCAGCGAAAGGGAAGCTGAGGGGCAGGAGAACAAGTCCCCCACCCCACTCTGGCTCCCGGTGCAAGCAGGAATCAATAACTGGGCGCAGAGCAAAGCCACTTCGATCTCCCGCAATCCTGGCCCGGTGCTCCCGCCAACACAGAGCCCCAGAGCAATTTAGGTGTCAAGGCTCATTCTAAAGCAAGCCCTGCTCCAGACCACGAACAATACCACCCAGCCTGCGCCGGGCGCTTACCCAGAAAGAACGGATCAAAGACGGTCCCGCTTCCAGCCAGCGCGCTCCTGAAATTGCCTTCTTCCATTCAATGCGACTGTCGGCGTGGAGGACTGAAAAGGCTTTACCTTATCTGCCTAGAACAGATTTTCCTTCTGTTTCCACTTTGACAAAAGTCCTAGCACTCCTATCTGATAGTCGATTCTCTCTGTAATAGGCTGCCCAGCCCATTAAAAAATTCTATCCCTCTTCCTTACAACCTTTTCTGTCCCAAGCCCCCAAACTGACTTTGTTAGAGAAAACTGCCTTCCCGACGCTCAACTCAACCAGGAACCTCGGGGTGTGGGGTAAGACCCCAAGACAAAACCAGAAGAAACTCGCTGTGTTTTAAACACCAGCAACACAAGGGAGGGTGTTCGCCTTGCATGTGACCAGCCAGGGTTCAATCCCCGGTATCGCATAGGGTCCTCCGAGCACCACCAAGAGGAATTCCTGAGGACAGAGCCAGAAATAACTCCTGAGCACTGCTATACGTGACCCAAAAGTCAAAAAATAAAATAAAATAAAATAAAAAATAAAAACTTTAAAACGCAAGCCACAGAGCAACCACTGCTCGGGCCTGGCTCTTTTCTTGCCTTCCTGACTTCTGGGAGCTGTGGCCTCTCCAGGGAGAGGGTCGCCTGCTTCCAAGGCAGGGGGCCACCTGGCTCCCTGGCATGCAAGGCAGGTTTTGGAACCAGGACTGTTCTAGAAGCCAATCTACAGGAAATGCTTCTGAAAAACACAACCATCACATTCATACATCAACTTGTGAATGTGCTGATTTGTTTGTAGTCACAAAAATTGCTTCTTTCCAAGTGACTGCCCAGTTTTACACATCTGTATGTATTTACCTTCACGGGCTCTGAGTTATAGTTATCTACGTATGATGTCCTGTTTACCACACATATGTTCTGCATAGAGCAAGCCCCATAAGCCACATGTGTGCATACATAGGGCTGGCTTGCTGTACTTGGAATCTCACATGAATGCACCTAGCCACATTCAGGGTCTACATATGTCTTGGTGCAGGTGCCTAGACATAAATGAGCATCTGTGTACATGTGTGTGCAGTCGTGTATCTGTACATACATGTGTGCACCTCTGTGTGGGATATGGAGAGACACAAGTGTCTACACAGCTCAACAGAGTATTCTAAAAACAAGTTGTGAACAAAATGGAAAACCACCTTCCCAGGAGGGACAGACCTATGGGCCCTCAACATTCCCCCAAGGGCCACACCTATGACGTTTAACATCCTAAGGGCCACACCTGTGGGTCTTTAACATGGAAGGAAGGAAGGAAGGAAGGAAGGAAGGAAGGAAGGAAGGAAGGAAGGAAGGAAGGAAGGAAGGAAGGAAGGAAGGAAGGAAGGAAGGAAGGAAGGAAGGAAGGGAAGAGGGAGGAAGGAGGAAGGAAGAGGGAGGAAGGAGGAAGGAAGATGAAGGAAGGGAGGAGGGAAGGAGGGAGGAAGGAAGGAAGGAGGGAAGGAAGGAAGGAAGGAAGGAAGGAAGGAAGGAAGGAAGGAAGGAAGGAAGGAAGGAAGGAAGGAAGGAAGGAAGGAAGGGAAGAGGGAGGAAGGAGGAAGGAAGAGGGAGGAAGGAGGAAGGAAGATGAAGGAGGGAAGGAGGGAAGGAGGGAGGGAGGAAGGAAGGAAGGAAGGAAGGAAGGAAGGAAGGAAGGAAGGAAGGAAGGAAGGAAGGAAGGAAGGAAGGAAGGGAGGGAGGGAGGGAGGGAGGGAGGGAGGGAGGGAGGAGAGAAGGAGGAAGGAAGGGAGGAGGGAGGAAGGAAGGAAGGAATGAAGGAGGAAGGAAGGAGGGAGTAAGGGAGGAAGGAAGGAAGGGAGGGAGGAAGGAAGGAAGGAAGGAAGGAAGGAAGGAAGGAAGGAAGGAAGGAAGGAAGGAAGGAAGGAAGGAAGGAAGGAAGGAAGGAAGGAAGGAAGGAAGGAAGGAGGGAGGGAGGAAGGGAGGGAGGGAAGGAGGAAGGAAGGGAGGATGGAGGGAGGAAAGGAGGGAACTAGGGAGGGAGGGAGAGAGAAAGGAAGGGAGGGAGGGAGGCAGGACAGAGGGAGGAAAGGAGGGAGGGTGCGAGGAAGGGAGAAAGGGAGAGAGGGAGGAAGGGTGGGAGGGAGGGAGGGAAGGAGGGAGGACAGACAAGAGGGAGAGGTTGAGGGAGGGAGAGAGCGAAGAGACTAATATGTTCGAAGTGCAGTTCTTTTTGCCAGTTTGCCAGATTCACACCAGAACCCCTCCCAAGCTGAAATGAAAGCCTGTCCGTGCCCAGCTGGCTCCCACCTGGAGCATCAGCCTTCCCAGTGCCTGCGTCCTGCACGATTTCGCTGCCCAACACTCTCCCATCCCCATCACCACTGTCGTTGCCTTCCTGCTCCAGCTCTCGGCCTCTGCTTCCTACAGACTGCAGACTCCACGCCCTACGCAGTTCCCCTCAAGCCTGGGACGCATCCCAGCCTCTTCCCAGCTGCTCTTGGCCTGCTGAAAGCCACCGCCCCAGTCAGCCTGACCTGACCCTCTGGAACATGCACCAGAACCATCTTCTCCGCTGCTGGGATGTGAACCCCTCCTTCTGCAGGTCTTTCCTGCTCAGACCAGCACCTCAATTCAAGGCCAGCCCAAACTGCTCCAACCTTCCTTGTGGGCATTATTTTTCCCTTCTGGGCTCTTGTCTCTCTTAACAGGACCATGGATCTGATACTTAATCCAGACCACATTATCTTCTTACGTTTTGCACACTACTGTCTCCAAAGCATTGACATCTAACAAGAGTAGCAGTTTCTCATCAGAGGAATATGGACAACCTGTCTCTGATTTCAACTTCTAAGTGGGAAGAATTCTTACCCACTAAGTCAGTTCCCAGACAAACTCTTAGCAGTGGAGAATCTTGAGGGGGGGACAAGGCAGAGAGAAGAACTAGAAGCAAATGGATGTCAGCCAAGCCACACTGACGTCCGTAGAAAGCACAGCAATACAGGAAGAAAAGGAAGGCCGGGAAGCTCTTAAGACTGGGTGTTGGGTGGAGATCTGGGGGAGCAGACATGGAGAGTGGGAGAGAGAATTTCACAGAGCATGTGCCAAACATATGGAGGCTCTTAAGTGAGCAGGAGCTAAGATTGATACCATTTTTGCTGCATAACAGGAATGCATTTCTTCCAACTCTCATTCATATGTTCTGCGGAAGATGAATAAAGATTAAAAATATCTTCATTCATTTTTTTGGCTACTGTGCTGTGTTTACTCGACTGTGACCTTGTGAACGAGACTGAGACGTCGGACACCAAGATTTATCTGGGTTAAAAAGAAAAAAATTAGCACGTTCTATGGCCCTAACTACTAACAACTGCATGGGCAGTCCTGAGCCCTGGGCTGAACACAGTGATGAATCCGTAAGTATGTGCAGATGAAAAGCACACACTTCTAGGGATTGAGACGACTAGTTGATGGTGATCCTGTTTTTTAACATGATAGTGTTCCAGAGGTAGCCCTCATTAGTGGTGGAGACGAGCTGTCTCTGTCCAGTGTTATGTATTTAAGGGGATTTTCCATTTGTCTACCAGTAAATAGAGCTTTTGTGGGTCAAACTCACAATTACAGGATTAAAACAGGACCACCCCAAGAGCATTGCTTGGTCAGGAGACACGTGAATACCTAAAATACCATGGCATTCAAAGCCCAAATGTCAGCATTTAAGTTGAGATGGCAGGACAGTCTTTCTCAAATGAAATACTAATTACTTATGTTCCTTACCAAGAACCCCGGACTGGAGCACAGCGGGTAGGGCATTTGCCTTGCATGCGGCTGACCTGGGTTCAATTCTTCTGTCCCTCTCGGAGAGCCCGGCAAGCTACTGAGAGTATCCTGCCCGCACGGCAGAGCCTGGCAAGCTCCCCATGGCATATTCAATATGCCTAAAACAGTAACAACAAGTCTCACAATGGAGACGTTACTGGTGCCCGCTCGAGCAAATCGATGAACAACTGGACGACAGTACTACAGTGCTACAGTGCTACCAAGAACCCAACTGTATTCTCAGCTCACTTGTCTGCTTTTGTTTCACTCACCTGCCCTTCAGCACTTTACACCCAAGATCTTTGTGGAAAATAATCGCAACTGCCACCATTTGGTGGCAAAAATCAAGTGAGCATTTCTAAAACATCCCCGATAGGTTTTCCAAATATTTGTCTTGTCTGGAAAAAAATCCATTGTCCCACTCTCATCAGCGGGTAGGGTGTTTGCCTTGCACACTGGCCGACCTGGGTTTGATTTCTCCATCCCTCTTGGTGAGCCTGGCAAGCTACCGAGAGTATCCCGCCCGCACAGCAAAGTCTGGCAAGCTACCCATGGCATATTCGATATGCCAAAAACAGTAACAAGAAACCTCACAATGGAGACGTTACTGGTGCCCGCTCAAGCAAATCGATGAACAATGGACGACAGTGCTACAGTGCTACTCTCATGGAAGAATTCTGGCAGCGCTACAAGTCTGTCATAAAGGGGATTGAGCTTTTGGACCCGGCTGTGGAAGGAGCATGATGGAGGGGCCCGAGGGATCGCCCTCGGACCCCAAGCAGCCCACTGAACTAATTCCGGCATGGGACCAGAGACCCCACGGCGTGCTGAAGCTGTGGGACCCGGGCATCCCCCAATTCTTTTAACCTGTCTCTCTCTCAACTCCTCCCTCCTGAGCACAGCGCAGGGGCCGCGGTTTTCCTGAGCGCAAAACGGAGTCGCCGATTCAGCCAAAACAGGACGTGAGCGCGCTTGCGGGAGTCCCCAGGGGGCGGGGGCGGCGACCCCCGCCCACCGCAGTTAGATACTTAAACCCACCTCCCCCACGTGTGCTTCCTTTTGGACCCGGCTGTGGAAGGAGCATGATGGAGGGGCCCGAGGGAGCGCCCTCGGACCCCAAGCAGCCCACTGAACTAATTCCGGCATGGGACCAGAGACCCCACGGCGTGCTGAAGCTGTGGGACCCGGGCATCCCCCAATTCTTTTAACCTGTCTCTCTCTCAACTCCTCCCTCCTGAGCACAGTGCAGGGGCCGCGGTTTTCCTGAGCGCAAAACGGAGACGCCGAGCCTCTCTCTAGGTTTCTCCATCTTATGAGCACCATAAAAGGGTAAAAGTTTATAGTGATGTTATTTCTGGTTGTACTTTCCCTGGACTTTATACAGAAACCCAAAACCGCGCGGCCGGTATGAGCAATATGTAATGGTTCCTTTCTAATGGGGCGGACTTTTGTGGGAGATCCTAATAGTAAGTCTGTTGCTAAAATATTGAAGGCAATCAAAGTGGTAGCCATCTCACTAGACTGAACTAAGCTATATCCCCACGCCGGCTGAGAAGAAATTTTCTTCTTTCTCGGGAAGAAACGCGGTGTGTCATCAACTACAGTGTGATGTCCATTAAGCAAACAGACCTGGTGGCGTGGGAATGGGATATAAGGGGAAAAATTATGTACAAGGAACAGCGGGACGCTGGTGGAATCTCGAGCCGGAGCCGACACCAGCGCAAGACCGTCGGTTCCAGAGACTGCTTGCAGATACTCTACAAGTCTATCAACTAAGCCAGAGCCCCACGCCTGCTGATGACGGGAAATAACCATCCTTTTCGGTTTTTTTTTTCCCTTGTCAGGCAGCGTGGCGATTACTAAAACAGGCGTGAACTCGGTGGCGCGGGGCAAGGGGGAAAAAGAAAAACTATGTAACAAACAGCGGGACTTAATATCTCTATATTCTTAGCAATGGAGAACTATCAAATGCCTCCTTGGCAATAGGACTGCTTTTCTTTTTTGGGGGAAACCCCAACAACGGTAGTGAGTTGTGTGTTGAAACATGGAATGTAATCGAAATAAGGCGTAAACGAAGTGAAACATATCATGTGCAAGGGTTGGGACTGGGGAGGTGGGAGGGGGCGGCAGGTATACTGGGGGGGTTGGTGATGGAAGATGGGCACTGGTGAAGTGAAGGGTGTTTGAGAACTGTATAACCGACATAATCCTGAGAACTATGTAACCCTCCACATGGTGATTCAATAAAATTTAAAAAAAAAAAAAAAAAGGGATTGAAATACCTACCTTTAGGATTACTGAAACGAAAAACTGGAGACCCTAAAAGGAGCAGGAAACAATCATAGTCTACTGATGTAGGAATGTTCTTTGCATGATTTTAAGTGGGGGAAATATCATGAGAACTTGGCAGTGTGAGGTAACAACCATCATTCTCTCCTGAGGCCCATTTTACACTTATTCTGATGGGCAACAGTGAAAATATCATGAAGCCATCACACTTACTATGATTCTGATATAGAAATGTGATGCGATTGTGATTGTTTTTTTAAGCCTACCTTAAATCTCTTCTGCTGAAAGAAAATACCCTGTTCTTTGTCTGGAAACTGTTCATGACCATACTTCCCCTTGCATGCCGCAGGTTATTAAGGAAGTTGCTACGTAGTATTGGGTACATTTCAAGTTGAATCCCATCAAAATCCAATGGAAGCAGAACATGCAGAATTCCAACGATACACTGGCTGTTCTGGGTAAAATCTGGATGCTAAGGATAAGCTGATAATGTCACATTTATCATGAAAATGTTGAAACACTTTGATCTAAGGAATTCCATAATGGGAATTCAGCCCACTTAACTCATCAGAAAATATTCAAAGATTAGGTTAGAATACCCAAAAGGAAAGAGAGAGCAAAAGGGAATGCCCTGCCACAGAGGCGGGATGGGGAGGGGGGGGGGGTTGGAGTGGTGGAAGTGATACTGGGATCATTGGTGGTGAAATAAAAGATAAGTATAGAAATTTTGCTGCAAAAAAAGTAGCACTGTAGCACTGTCATTCGGTTGTTCATTTATTTGCTCGAGTGGTCACCAGTAACGTCTCCATTGTGAGACTTGTTACTGTTTTTGGCATATCGAATATGCCATGGGGAGCTTGCCAGGGTCTGCTGTGTGGGCAGGACACTCTCAGTAGCTTGCTGGGCTCTCCGAGAGGGATGGAGGAATCGAACCCCAGTCGGCCGCGTGCAAGGCAAATGCCCTACCTGCTATGCTATCACTCCAGTCCCCAAAACAGTAGTTAAATAAATTACTTTCCTACTTAAAATTATACCAATTAGACAGCTTTAAAAGCTTCTGATAATAAACTTAAAAATAATGAGAAAAATCTATCTCTAAATTCAAAGAAGCAAAGAACATCTTTAACAATATTTTAATCAAATTCTGTGGATAATATCTAGATGACAAGTTATCTGTATCAGGAAAAGACATTTTCCCCCAACTATGGAACCTTTTCAAGTTAGCACGTGAATAAAATGCATCATATTTGATTCCCCCCCTCTGAATTCAGTAAAAGCTTTATTTGAAGAAATTGGAAAGAAATGGAAGTAAGGCTGGGAGACTCTGAGCTTAGGGGCGAGCTCTCCTAAAGCAGGATTCCATATTTGATTTTGAAGTGAAGGGGTGAAGGACACAAGGGAGGTAGAATGGAGAGGGGCGATTTATGGCAATAAAGACATACACTGAGTTTGCCTAAAGGAAGCATACCCATTCACTTAACACACCGGGTCCAGATTCCAGAATTCCCGGTGACCGCTTTGTTATCTTACAATTCTGAAAGCAATGATGGAAATCTACAAAAGCACCCGAGACCCTTACACAGATGAGCTTGTGCGTGGGTCAGGCCCGACTTCACTCTGTCACGCCCTTGTCCTCTGCTTCTCGGATAGATCTGAGGATTTGAAGGATGATGATGTGCAAGAGACAAACCGGAGAGGCTTGTGAGAGAGAGTCCGGGGGAGCAGGCAGCCTGTGGACAGACCAACGCCCCTTTCAGTAAGATCTCAGCCCGGGGCAGCAGGAATGTCCCCTCTTGTCACTCTGATGACCTGCTCCGTTCCATCCTGTCGGGGAAACTGTCACTCAATCGTCATGGCAAACCATTAAGAAGATGGCAGGACCTTGAAGTTCAAGATCAAAGACAGACTAATATTCAGCACGAATACAAAAAGATCAAAATGAATAATTCTGACTGCGAGTAAACTGGGGCTCCGTTTTCAGGAAAGATTTCAATGTAATAGAACATCTCGACTAGGAAACTGTTTGAACTAGAAGGATTTTATTGAAATTAAGCTCTTCGGGGGCAGTCCCCTTTCTCTGCTTTTGTCTTCATCCAACTACTGCTTTTTATTTGAACATTTCCAAGTTTTTTCTTTTCCTCTCTCACAGCCAGTGAATAGATGATAATTCAACTACGGTTTTAAAAATGACCACGGAAAGGTAAAATATTTGCATTTTTCTTTGTTAAATCTTAAGCTTTCTGCAAAAATAGATGTCACTGATTCTATGGCTGCTAACTTTCTTAGGCTCTTTTATCTCTCTCCCCCAGAGCTACAGATCTTAAAGGACTGAGTGCAAAATGCAAAATGCATTCATCATTCTCAAATGAATGAGGTTTCTTCCTTTTCTTTTCTCTCTATTTTTTGGGGTATTGCATTTGATCCTCTAAAATCCTTCAAATGCAACAAAGGTGGTGGAGGGGGGTAGTTTAAATGTCACAGGGGTAGGTTATGAATACCTCCAAGGGATTCTTAAGACTGACATTTGCAGCTGGAAATTCTTCCCATGCCTTTCGCAAGCAGAATATATGTTCCGTATGAACAAGCCTCTCCACTCTTAGTAACTACCAGGAGGCCATGGCATGCCAGGTCTGACGCCAATGGCCTCTCTTTCTAGAAATTTGCCATCTACTTAATGCTATTAGGCAACAGATGGAAACAAAAAGAGAGAACTGGGAACAGGCAACTTCTAGGTCATGCGGTAGTACGTGAGCTGGTCAAAGAGAAAAGCAAGACTCTCACGCTGGCAAAGCCTTTACAGAAGCACCGGAGAAGGGAAGAGTGGGACTCAGAGCTGGGAAGGATGGATGCTGTCATGAAAAAGGGAACCCAAATAAATAAATAATAAAAATAAAAGAGGGAACCAGGGACTGGAGGGATAGCACCGCGGGTAGGGTGCTTACCTTGCATGAAGCTGACCCAGATTCAATCCCCAGTATCCCATATGGTTCCCCAAGCACCGCCAGGAGTAATTCCTGAGTGCAGAGCCAGGAGTAACCCCTGAGCATCCCTTTGGGTGTGACACACATGCAACAAAAATAAATAAATAAATAATAAAAATTTAAAAATAAAAGAGGAATCAACTGCCAGGGCTGGGGCTAGGTGGCCGTCTTGAATCAGTGAGGCAGGCAGCCAGCCCAAAGATTTAGGGAGAAGCAAAGTACAGCCCCACTCTAGGCTGGCATGAGTAGGTACCGCTGGGTGTGGTCCAAGGCAGAAGCGCTGCACCCCGGTAATATCCAGATGACAGAGAGTGCCAGCCAACGGGCATAGCAACCGGGCAGGGTGTCAGCCACAGGGATGGGCACTCAGGTCAGTGGGGCCTCAGGCATGCCGGAAACTCACTCTCACTCCAGGGTGCTGGTAGAGATCTAGTGCCCTGGGCTGACAGGGAGTGGTTCAGCTATTGACCTCAGAACTGAGATTTTGCACAGTGCCAGGAACTAGAACACCTCCACTGCCAAGGCCCCCCCCCCAAGATGGCTGATGAAAAAGACTCATTTGACAATGACATGCAGAGCTCCACCTTCACGTAAGCAGGCAAGTCTGACACTTAAGGGGGAGCGAGAAGGCTGGTTCTAGAAAACAACCCAGCAATGATGGGTGTGCAAAAAGGATGAGCGAAGACATTTTGGAGAATTAGCACATATGCTGCCCAAGCCCATGTGCTGCCTGTGTCCATGTGTCCTGGCCACACACATGAGATGCTCAAGCACATGTGTCGCCCACACCTCCCCTCCTAGATGTGCACTTTTGAACTTTCATATTTAACACGGGGATGTGTGCAGGGGCTTTCTGCCTTCGGAGAAGCCCACATTCTCTCTTGAGCTCATTGGTCTGCTTTCCTGGGGGCAGAGCCAGAACGAACATAAGCATTTCCTGACCAGGGGGCAGAGACAGAGTAGAGAGGAGAAGGCGCTTGCCTTACACGTGGTCAACCCAGGTTCGAATTCCTGTCACCTCCAATGGTACTCTAAGTACCGTCAGAAGTGATCCCTGAGTGCAGAGCCAAGAGTAAGCCCTGAGCATAGCCAGGTGTGGCCCCAAAACAAAAACAAAGATCCCAACTTATCTTATTTCTTTATCGTCTAGTTTATTGTAGAGGATCTGAAGGGCTTGCTAGAAAATACACACACGAAATAGTGCAAAATTAGACAAGGACACACAGTCCAGAGAAAAACATGAAGGATGGAGATGAGAAGTGAACAAGCCACAAGGTGGCTGGGATTTTAAGAGCTAAATTACCCTCTCCTGGCCTTTTCCAACAAGTAAACAAGACAAGTGCTCCCCATTTTTTTTACACAGGCAAGTCTTTCCTTCTGTCCTGGCCTGGCCTTTATCTGGTCCTTTTCTGCTCCCATCTTGTCACCTGCACCTGAGTCTTCCACAGGGAGTGAAAGGCAACCGTTAGGTCCTTCTCTTTTGCCCTCAGAACCAGGGACAGAAGCAGCCCTGGCCCCAGAGTGAGAAGGCAGGTAGGGCCCTGCCAGTGAAGCAGATAGGGGGCAAAATCTTGCTCTATTCTTCTCTTGCTCCCCCATCCCCTTTGTTTTTGTGTTGTTTTGCTTTTGGGAGTCACACCTAAGGTGCTCAGGGCTTAGTCCTTGTTCTGTGCTCAAGGATCATTCCTGGTGGGTTCGGGGATGTCAGGAATCAAGCTCGCCTTACTCCCTTACAAAAAGCAACAACTCCGCTCTCCCGGACCTGTTCAAGTGCCTCCTTAGTCTCCTCCTCACTTCTCAAGAGAAGAAAATAAACAGGAAGCAGTGCGATAATGAAGGGTGTAGAGAGTGGTGATCATTTTGCAAGACAAGAATCTTCAGGAAAGGAAGTCTTAAGTCAAGGCAGCTCAAAGCATCCAGGACAGCGCCGGGGTGATGCAGCTTTCACAGGCAGACGGAGGAAGTTTCTAGTCCAGCAAGGACATAGTGGCAAGGCCCCAGCAGACACTCATTCCCAGGGTGAGTCCTGGAAATGTCCTGGGGTGAATCCAGTAGCTGTGATCCGGAAGAATTGACCCGGTCCCTCCAAGGAGAGGCCAGCGGGCCATGGGTGCCCCATTCACCCTGCAATGAGTCACAGTGTGTCTATAAAGTTTTAAGAGCGGTACTTTACTAGGTCATAACTTGAACACTCCTGGCCCAGATTAGACATAAAGCTGCACTTAATTTTATGATCTAAATTAGACATAAAATGTACTAAAAACTAAGAAAGAATGGAACAAATGTGGTCAAATGTGACAGGAAAAAAAAAAAGACTGGGTGGGGAGAACAGAATGAGGGCAGAGGGAAAAAGTAAATCTAAGCTGTCCGGCCGCTGTAAAGAAAGAAGGGAGGGAAGATGAGCGGAATGAGCCGGGCATTGAAGAGTCGGGGGTTGCGGGGGGCGGGGTACTCAGGGCTCGGTGGGAAGCTCAAGTATATATGTCAGCCTGTGTCCGGTCTCTGGCACCACAAGATAATTAAAAATAATTTTGGGGGCTGGAGAGATAACACGTGAGGAGGGCACTTGCCTTGCGCATGGTCACCCTGGGTTCAATCTCTGGCGTCCCATATGATCCCCTGAGCCCACCAGGAGTGATCCCTGAGCGCAGAGCCAGGAGGAAGCCCGGAGTACTGCCAGGTGTGACCAAAACCAAAACCAAAACAAAATTTAAAAAGACAGGGAAAGAGACGACAAAGATTGGGGAAGCAACAAGTAGGAACCACAAGGAGAAAAACAGGGGAGTCGGAGAGACCGTCCGGGAAGCAGGAGCTGGCCTTGACCGCAGCCTGCGCCTGTTCAAATCCTCTTCATCACGTCTCATCTCCCCAAGGGCTATCTGGGGTCACTCCTGAGCACAGAGTCAGGAGCAGGCCCTACTCCCCAGCCTAAAAAGAGAAAAGTGTAATTGGTTGGGGGGGAAGCCAGATTTCCGGGAGCGAGTGGGCAGACCCTGGTGAAGGCGGGTCGAGGAACTCCAAGGCCTGATGGGGTTCTCGGATCAAAGGGAGGACCGACTCGAACATTCCAGAAGCGTCTGTGTCTGGAAGGAGAGAAGAAGCCCATGCAGCAGCCTCCCAGCCAGGCTGGGGTTCTCCTGAGTCACCTCAAATGAGGCAGAACAGAGAAGAGAGTCTTAGACACAGAGAGGAGGGGGGATGGGGCTGTCCCAGTGGGGGTGGGGCGGGGCGGGGCGAGCCCAGCAGAGCTCCACCCTGCAGAAGCGGGGGAGGGGCAGGTACCACAAGGAGAGAGAAGCCGAGAGTCTTATCTGCTGGGGCTTGGAGGCCACGGGGTCCCCAGCCACTTCCTAAAGCACAGGCCACACCCCAGAGCTCTGGTCTTTCTTTTTGTTTTGCTTCCGGTGTTGGGGCCATACCCTGCCGTGCTGAAGGCTTACTCCTGGCTCTGTGCGCTGGAATCACTCCTGACGGGACTTAGGGGACCCTTCGTGGTTACATGGTGTTAGAGATCGAACTCTGGAAGACAGTGCGCAAGGCAATCTGCTGGACCACGGTCCTCACCCGTGAGAGAATCCATCACCGAAAAGTCTCCAGGCAACTCAATATTTTTTTTTCCTTCTAAAATCCAGTAAGGAAGCTGGCCTCACATGCTGGGGGGAAAGGCTGCCCAGATAGAGAAGGGAACACCAAGTAAAATGTGGTTGGAGGACCCGCTCGGGAAGGGAGAGGCGTGCTGAAAGTAGACTAGAGACTGAACACGATACCCCTATTGCAAACCACAACGCCCAAAAGGAGAGAGACAACAAAAGAGAATGCCCTGCCACAGAGGCAGGGTGGGGGTGTGGGGGATGGGATTGGGGGGTGGGAGGGATACTGGGTCCATCGGTGGTGGAGAATGGGCACTGGTGGAGGGATGGGTTCTCGAACAGTGTATGAGGGAAACACAAGCATGAAAATGTGTAAATCTGTAACTGTACCCTCACGGTAATTCACTAATTTAAAAAATAAAAAAAAATTAAAATTTGCTTTTACTAATGAATAAATTAATAATAATAATAATAATAATAAAATTCAGTAAGAGAAAACCTCAATAGTGCCTCATGGGCACGCGGCTGGGCCACCAGTCCTTCCTCCGTTAGGACTACAAACGCTTGGGTGAACGGAACACTGGGGAGCTCGTGAGACCCTCCGACGCCGTCCAGAGAGCAGACAAAGCTAACCACAGTCCGTTTCGTTGGTCACCCCCAGAACATGGATGAGGCGAATAGTACACCTGCCAGAGACATTTCTAGGAGACCAGGAGGAAAACGTCAGGGGGAAGAGAGAAATCTGGCAACCATAGAGGAGAAAGGCTGTCACACTAAGGAGAAGGAAGAAGCCCCTGGGACAAACACTCTAACGCAGAGACACAGACGCAGACCACACACAAGTGCCTGCGTGCAGTCGGAGGGGTCAAGCCATCCCAAAAGGCGCTCAGCAACTAACTTTCTGAAAGCTTTTTGTGCAAAGCTGGTGACAAGCAGCAAATGTGTCCCCTGAAGACCCAGAAGGGGGTTGGGGAGGTGGCCCAGGGGGCTGCTGGCATGTGTGAGGCCCTGAGTTCAAACCCTGGCACTGTTTGATCCCCTAGTGGGCCCTGAACATGACCGGGTTACCCCAACCATGCACGGTCACCCCCAAAATAACACCTAAGGGGGCTCCTCTGATCTGTTGCATAAAAACATTAAAGCGCCCCAATTCTTTTAACCTGTCTCTCTCTCTCAACTCCTCCCTCCTGAGCACAGCGCAGGATCTGCGGTTTTCCTGAGCGCAAAATGGAGCCGGCGATCCAGCTGAAACAGGACGCTTTCGCGAGCTTGCGGGAGACCCCGGGGGGGCGGGCGGCGACCCCCGCCCACCGCAGATAGATATTTAAACCCACCTCCCCCACGTGTGCTTCCCTTTGGATCCGGCTGCGGAGCGAGCATGATGGAAGAGCCCAAGGGAGCGCCCTTGGACTCCAGGCAGCCCACTGAACTAATTCCGGCATGGGACCAGAGACCCCACGGTGCACTGAAACAGTGGGAACCGGGCATCCCCCAATTCTTTTAACCTCTCTCTCTCAACTCCTCCCTCCTGAACACAGCGCAGGACTTCTCCATCTTATGAGCACCATAAAAGGGTAAAAGTTTGTAGTGATGTTATTTCTGGTTGTACTTTCCCTGGACTTTATACAGAAACCCAAAACCTAATGTCATCTTAGCATCAGCAATATGTAATGGTTCGCTTTTAATGGGTCGGACTTTTGTGGGAGATCCTAACAAGAATAGTAAGTCTGTTGCTGAAATATTGAAGGCAATCAAAGTGGTAGCCATCTCTCTAGACTGAACTAAGCTATATCCCCACGCCAGCTGAGAAGAAATTTTCTTCTTTCTTGGGAAGAAACGCGGCGTGTCGTCAAAGCAAACAGACCTGGTGGCGTGGGAATGGGATATAAGGGGAAAAATTATGTACATGGAACAGTGGGACGCTGGTGGAATCTCGAGCCGGAGCCGATACCAGCGCAAGACCTTTGGTTCCAGAAACTGCTTGCAGACACTCTACTAGTCTATCAACTAAGCCAGAGCCCCACGTCTGCTGATGACGGGAAATAACCATCCTTTTCGTTTTTTGTTTTCGTTTTTTTTTTCCCTTGTCAGGCAGCGTGGCGATTACTAAACAGTCGTAAACTCGGTGGCGCGGGGCAAGGGGGAAAAAGAAAAGTTATGTAACAAACAGCGGGAATTAATATCTCCATATTCTTAGCAGTGGAGAACTATCAAATGCCTCCTTGGCAATAGGACTGCTTTTCTTTTTGGGGGGAAACCCCAACAACGGTAGTGAGTTGTGTGTTGAAACATGGAATGTAATCGAGATAAGGCATAAATGAAGTGAAACTTATCAAGTACAAGGGTGGGGACTGGGGAGGTGGGAGGGGGCGGCAGGTATACTGGGGGGGTTGGTGATGGAAGATGGGCACTGGTGAAGGGAAGGGTGTTTGAGAATTGTATAACCGACATAATCCTGAGAACTATGTAACCCTCCACATGGTGATTCAATAAAATTTAAAAAAAAAATGAAAAAAATAAAAAAAAAAACATTAAAGCGCCTTTGCTCAAAAGTGACAGGTGAGGAAGCTACTGACGCAGGGGGTAGGAGGGACATCAGTCCCTCAGAGTTCTGGAACCTTCTCACCGCATAGGAGCATGCCGGAAGCCTGCCCCCGCCCTGGGATGTGCCACTCCTGGGCACGGACTTTTCCATCATGCACAGGCGTCCGTGTGTGCTTCCCCCCAGAGGATGCTGTCAGGGGCAGAGAAATAGTGCAAGGGTTAATGCACCAACCGTGCATGCGGCTGACCCCCATTCAATCCCTGGCACCAGAGTCCCACCAGGACTGACTCCTGAGCACAGGGCCAGGAGCAAGGCCTCAGCACTGCCCGATGTGCTCAAGACAAGTTTGAAAACAAATAAATGTTATCAGACACTGCAGAAAAGTCTTTCAGTTCTCAGTGAAAATGGATTCACGTTCAGAGAGGCCAGGATTGTAATAATAAATTACACTAAGAGCCACGTTTGGGGGATAACCAAAATCTTAAGCCCAGGCCCACGTGGGAAGCCTAAGATGTCGACAGGAATGACACAACATGAGTCTTGCTCCACTGAGGTTTAAAAGGCTTGGTGGGAAAAGTCACTCGACACGTAAAGGCGAGGCCAAATGATCCCCCAGGAAAGGGGCTATTCTGGTTTCTGGATTCTGGCTCAACCACAAGTGGAGCGGGGGCGGAGGGTGGGTAAGACAGAGAAGGGACGAGGATGACAGTAATGGCTGGGAATGATCACTTTGGACAAGTCCTGAGTGTTGAAAGTAGGTGACGGAATATATCTGATAACCTTTCAGTATCTGTACTGCAAACCACAGTGCCCAGAAAGAAAGATACAGAGAGACAGAGAATAGAGAGACAGAGACAGAGACAGAGAGACAGAGACACAGAGAGAAGATGAAAGAGAGAGAAGAAAACTGCCTGCCATAGAGGCAGGCTGGAGAGGGAGGGGGGTAATGGGAGGGAACCTGGGGGCATGGGAGCTGGGAAACGTACACTGGCGGAGGGATGGGTGTTGGAACTCTGTATGACTAAAACCAAACGATGAACAGCTCTGTAAAGATCTATCTCACACTGATTCAATAATAAAATCTTTTTTTTTTAAAAAAAAGGGAGCTTCTGGCAAGGCTGCCTGTGAACAGTGGGGGGAATAACATGAAGAAGCCGTGATCCCCATTACAATTCCACATAAAAACACTCACAAAGTTCCAGGTAGGGACCTTAAAAAGACATCAGCTCATAAATTCTCAGAATGGGACACAAAGGTGACGAGAAATAAGGCTGCTCTTCAGAAGCAATACCGCCTCCTCCTCATCTAATATGGCACATGAGAACGAATTACTAGCCTCAGTTATCAACCTACCTTCAGAGAGTTCTTAAAACAACCCTCTAGGGTACAGTATACATCTCAACACATAGATAAATACATCTCAACCACAGACACATTTTTTTCTATTACATTTTTTTTGCCTGCCAAGCCTGATGCTGGAGTTTATAAATTCCCTTAACATCAAAATAATAATAATAATAATAATAATAATAATGGGCTGGAGCGATAGCACAGTGGTTGGGCTTTCGCCTTTCACGCGGCCAACCCGTGCTTGATTCCTCCGCCCCTCTCAGAGAGCCCGGCAAGCTACTGAGAGTATCGCGCCCGCATGGCAGAGCCTGGCAAGCTACCTGTGCGTATTGGATATGCCAAAAACAGTAACATAAGTCTCTCAATGAGAGACATTACTGATGCCCGCTCAAACAATAATAATACATATCTTGGCACAGGAGAGAGAGCCGGTGGGGCACTTGCCTTGCACAAGGCCCAACCCAAGTCCAATCCCCTGGAAAATGGAAGGGGAGAGCAGCAGGTAAACTAGTTAATCAAAGGTTAATGGAATCTGGTCATTAGATACCCAAAATATGTGTCCAATCCCGATAGATGACGGGATGACGCGGGTGGGAAACCACAGCCCATCAAAGGACGCTCCGGGCAGGACAGGAAATCACACATGGACACAGTGAAAGAACAGGAAGAAGAAATAAGCTCTGTTGGTGATCTCTGTCCTCCCCACCTCTGCCCAGAAAGATGACGAAACCAGGCAGGGCTCCTGCGACCAGACAGACAGCAGGACCAGGGAGGGGACAGGAGGCAGGACCAGCCAGGGTCTCGACACCCAGACAGATCGTGGAACCAGACAGGGCCCGTACGGTCAGACAGCGACAAGGTACACAGGGGTCTCGCTGGGACATGACGGAATAGTCCTAGAGAGGCCCAGAGACAGATCACAGAGCAGAAGCCCCAGCAAGGGACACGGGTCACAGAGATCTCTCGGCTAGACAGATTCCAGATCAGGAGCACTGGAAGGTGAGAAAGGAACAGGGACAAGACCAGATCTTCATACACAGAAGGTTGTCAGGATGTGGCACACCACACACACACACACACACACACACACACACAGGGCCATGATGTCATACATGGGGAACCCACAACACACCCATCTCTTTGCATGGTCTGATCAACCTGAACTTCTTAAGCATCTGAGTTTCGTATGCAAATTTCTCATGCATGTCTCAAGACCCCACTAGCACAGGAAAAATTCACCTTTGTGTTAATACAGCAGCACATCTTGTCCCCTGAGCCTCATCAGGAGTGACCCCTGAGTGGAGAACCAGGAGTAAGCCCTGAGCACTGCTGGGTATGGCCCAAAAACAAGCAACAAAAAGGAAAAAGGAAGGAAGGAAGGAAGGAAGGAAGGAAGGAAGGAAGGAAGGAAGGAAGGAAGGAAGGAAGGAAGGAAGGAAGAGAGGGAGGGGGGAGGAAGGAAAAGAGGGGGGAGGAGAGAGGAAAGGAGGGAGAGAGGGATGTAGAAGGGAAAAAGAAAGGAGGGAGGAGGGAAGGAAGTGAATGAAGGAGGAAAGGAGGGAGGGAAGAAGGAAGGAAGGAAGGAAGGAAGGAAGGAAGGAAGGAAGGAAGGAAGGAAGGAAGGAAGGAAGGAAGGAAGGAAGGAAGGAAGGAAGGAAGGAGAGTGAGGGCTCCTACACTGTCTCCATGTGGGTGTCACGTCACAGACAGGTGGGAGGACCCACCCACCGGGAAAACGCAGAGGCCCATCGCGGGGAACCCTGAAAGGGCTTGGTTTGACGGGGTCCAGAGCCGGTGACTTCCCTGGCGAGACCCGAATACTCACCAATGAAGTGGTTGTGGCCCAGGGCCAGCATCTCCTCGGGCAGCACCAGCCCCCCGGGCGCCTGCAGGAGCGTCACGCTGCGGCCGTCGATGAGGGAGCACTGCTGGAAGCCCGGGGCAGGCACCTTCCAGAGCAGGATCAGCGACGCAGCCCCGTCCTGCCGGATTCTGAAGACAGGAGGGAAGGAAGAGAGGAAGGGGGAGGGAAGGAAGGAAGGAAGGAAGGAAGGAAGGAAGGAAGGAAGGAAGGAAGGAAGGAAGGAAGGAAGGAAGGAAGGAAGGAAGGAAGGAAGGGAGGGAGGGAGGGAGGGAGGGAGGGAGGAAGGGAGGCAGGGGGTAGGGAAGGAAGAGAGGGACAGAGGTAGGAAGAAAAGGACGGAGGGAGGGGAGGAAGAAAGCAGGGAAGAATAAGTGTCTATTTCAAGATGAAAAATCCTCTATCACTCTCCATCCGGATCCCTAACATCAGTCTACAGTTAGAGCAGAATCTTGTTACCACGGAAAAGTTCATCTCAGCACTGGCCGGCACCAAACACAGACCGAGCCGAGCAAGACCCTCTCTCTGCACGGGGACAACCTGTGTCTGCACCTAGAGCCGGCTGACCCCCGTGACATACTCTGTATCACAAATATAACTGGGCAAGGGAGGGGAGGGGGAGGGGAGGGGGCAGCAGAGGGCAGCAGGGAACCGCTCCAAAGGGCATATGACTGTCAGAGAACCTGACCCCTGAGATAGGGAGGGGGTTTCCTAAACCACCAGCAAAGAAATTCGGCTGTTCCCGGCTTCCCTCCCCACCCCAAGGCCCCTCCACCCTGCTGTCACCTGGACAGGCAGGTTACAAAGTGTCTTTGGCCGAGGCTGAGATCTCCCGTTTCCAGTTCTGGGGTCCGTGGCTACACCCCTCACTCACATCCCTGGTGCCACGGACGCCCCAGAACCCGGGTGGGGGGAGCTGACCGTGGAGGGAAAGGGGTCCTGAGTTACCGTCCCCCTAAAATGCAAGTGTAAGTGACTGTGTAAACCATGGCTCTTAAATAAAAAATATTTAAAGTTAATAAAGGAAAAGAGGCGGCTCGCCCCCCACCCCCACCCCCAGGCCCCGGAGGAGCGGCGTTACGTCCCCAGAGCGCGCAGGGAAACGCTTAGGGCCGGGCTCCCCCTACTGGCCGGAAGGGGACGCTGCCTTGCCCGTGGGCCACCCCAGCTTCTCCGGGTCTGGGGTTGGAATGAAAAGTCAATACTAATAGTATGTAAATCAGAAAATCATAAAGCTGAATTGGGGGGGAACTGTTTCCTGTTGCTTGTTTTCAAAGAAAAAACTTGGTGATTCTTGAGTTTAATATGGGGGGGCGGGATTTATGTGTATGAGTTGAACCCATAGAAAGCATATGAGGCCAGAGAGTTAGGGAAACGCAGTCTTGGAGGTGCTGGGTCTCGCTTGGGGCCTCACCTAAGGCCTCCGGGTCTCTTAACTCACACCCAGCGCATCCACCCGATTCCACTATCGTGCTATTGCACACCGCCCATCTGACCCCCCTGCCGGACTCTCTAGTTTGTGAATCCCATAGAGCGTGTCTGCACGGGACGCTGCGTCCACACGCCCTTTCCCGACAGACAAGCGACACAGATAGACTAGACGCCGCTCAAGGCCTGGGTGAGAGTCTTCCGGGTGCTTAAGGCAGTTCCATGGCACCATCTCTTACTTGACTGAAGTGTTCTGGGGTACTTCGAAGGACACCAGGCGGCCCCCCGCAGAGCTGTTGGAGCTGGCATTGCCACAGGCTGTGTCCGGGATCACCTGGGATGGGGGGGCGGGGGGGGGGTTGTGGGGGAGAAGCACAAAGACAAATTGTTGGGGTCTCAATCACAAAGCAAGATTCCACACGCCACACTCCCACCCCCGGCCCTACTCTGTTCAATGACACATGAACGAGGCTAGAAAGAAGTCAAGAAAAGCCTTGTGTGGACAGTCGTAGAAGGACTGCACTGATTTGTGCGATATAAGATAACATCATATGAGACTGACACCCAAGCACAGTAGAGACAAGGGCCAGGGAATATTGCCCCATGGTTGGAAGCCTGTCTCATGAGCTGGGGGAGAAGGCAGCTGGGATAGAGAAGGGATCACCAAGTCCATGATGGTTGGAGGGATAGTTCCAGATGGGAGATGTGTGCTGAAAGTAGATAAAGGACCAAACATGTTAACCTCTCAGTATCTGTATTGCAAACCATAAAGCCCAGAGGTAGAGAGTATGGGGGAAATTGTCTGCCATAGAGGCAGGGAGAGGGTTGGAAAGGGGGGGTACACTGGGAACATTGGTGGTGGAGAATGTGCACTGGTGGAGGGAATGGGTGTTCGATCATTGTATGACTGAAGCTCAAACATGAAAGCATGTAACTGTATCTCATGGTGATTCAATTAAAAAATAATTCAAAAAAAGAAAAGCCTTGTAAACTCATAAGTTTTGACATTTATTTCTGAAGGCACTCCTCAGAGCACCAACCCACGCCCAGTGACTGGGACTCACTTCCTGCCCTGTGCCTGGCCTCAGTTCAGTAGAGAAAAGACTTTAAGAATAGCTCAGGGGCCGGAGCGATAGCACAGCGGGTAGGGCGTTCACCTTGCACGCAGCCGACCCGGGTTCGATCCCCGGCATCCCATATGGTTCCCCCAAGCACCGCCAGGAGTAATTCCTGAGTGCAGAGCCAGGAGTAACCACTGAGCATAGCTGGGTGTGACCCCCCCCAAAAGAAAAAGAAAAAAAAAAGAATAGCTCAGGCTGGCAGGGGTAGGGGGTTCGGGAGGGTGCGGGGGGGGGGGGGGGAGGCTGCAGAGCAGCAGCAGGAAGTGCCCCCAGCAGCCTGGCTCCATGTAGGGGGATGGGGCCTCTTAGGAGCCCAGCTAAGGTAGCTGTCGAGCTCCCCATCCACAAACCCATACACCTTCATGTTCCAGAAAGAGACATGTGCAGCCAAGGGGGGCCCAGAAGGCAGGGGCAGGAGGCCTGTATGCCCAGGAGAACCCCCAACACTTGGAGTGGGTCCGGTGAACGCCTGGACCAATGCTTTCAAGTTGGGATTAGGAGACTCCTCTGTGGAATAACCTCTTAGATGGCCCTGGACTTGGTTCCACATCCAGCAGGAGAGGACTTTCGGTAAATACTCCTCGTGGACTCCTGACACCAGTGCATCCATCCACTTGTCCCTCCAGCCACAAGTCCTCATGTCGTGGTCATCCCCGAATTAACTGAGAACAATTCGGAAAGTCTCAGCCCTTGCCCTCCATGGCCAACCTCAGAACGAAGTGTCCAGAAGGCCGGAGGGTCAAGGCTCTCGAGGAACCTGCTGCGGGCGGTGTTCCACAGTGCGAGCGGCACTGGCAGGGTGCCTGGGTGTCACGGACAGCAGGCCGCGCATTTTAGCTAAGACTCCAACTCACTTCCTGTTTGCAAAGCACCATTACTTCCAGAAGCAGGGAAACCTCAACGCATTCCCAAGTCTGCCCCGGCACTCCAAGCCTACTTCTTTGGGGTTTTGTTTCATTTTCATTTTTGTTGTTTTTGTCTGTTTGGGGCCCATACCTAGCCGTGGTGCTCAGGGATTACTCCTGGCGGGCTTGGAGGACCATATGGGAAGCCGGGGATTGAACCCAGATTGGCTGTGTGCAAGGCAAATGGCCTCCCCACGGCACTACTGCTCGGGGCCCCAGACCTCCTTCTTGAATAGCCTAAGAAATAAAAGCCT
Source organism: Sorex araneus (assembly GCF_027595985.1). Taxonomy (NCBI): domain Eukaryota; kingdom Metazoa; phylum Chordata; class Mammalia; order Eulipotyphla; family Soricidae; genus Sorex; species Sorex araneus. The sequence goes on from NC_073313.1 coordinate 263,252,234, forward strand.
CACTTAGGGAGGAAGCATATCTTGCTCATTCGCTCTCCCTTCTCTTAAAACTTTCCAACTAAGACTGGAGATAGCAGGTCTTTAAATAAATGGATTTAAATGTCTGGCTCGGGGAGAAATTGGTGTTAAAGAGACTTTCTCGGAGTCTTGCATGTAGCTCACCTCAGTTTGATTCCGGCACCACATGTGGTCCCCCCAGCTCCCGAGCACAAAGCCCTGAGCATACCTGGGTGTGATCCAACCCCCTCCCCCACTTCCCCACCCCCGCCAAGTTAAGCACTTTCTTGAGAAGTATGGAACCAAATCTATTTCACATTCAAGAAGTCATCCCACAGAGGTGTTTTAGAATCCTAACTTGAAATATTCATTAAATGTCCGAAAGAATAAGTTTGTGGCTTTTAATAAGGCTGCCTTGGTGTCCAAACGTGCTCATATAAACTGCACAATGATAAAGAGAGTAAAGTGATAGCACAGTGGGTAGGACATTTGCCTTGCACTCGGCCAACCCGGGTTCAATTCCCAGCATCCCATATGGTCCCCTGAGCACCGCCAGGGTTAATTTCTGAGTGCAGAGCCGGGAGTGACCCCTGTGCATCACTGGGTATGACCCACAATCTTTTTTTATTTAAAAAAAAAAAAAGAAAATACAGCATGCCAAGTCCAGATTAGATGAGGCTGATAAATAGATTATATTATTGGCAAAATAAATTAATTTGAAACTTCCATTCTCCGATGCCTTCTCAAATTATCTGAAGACCCACAGCTGCTTCTGTTTTCCAGATCCTACGGAAGGGAGTGAGCTACCCAGACCCAAATCGACACAGTCCCGAAGGAACAGAAACGCTGAGCATCAGACTCTGTGAAGAGCTGTCAGGTGGACAGAGCAGGGCTTATGAGACGACCATTTCTACAAAGATCCACTGGGACTGTGTGCCCCCCAAATCTAAGATACTCTCAGAGACGAGCACGTGGGCACCAATCCAGAAAATCATATTCTTCCTCTCTTGTCCTGCATTCTTCTGCTCATTTCAAGTTCACCAAAGCAACTATGTCCAAAATTCCCACTCCCAGGAGACAGTTGTCCCACAAATACCTTGATGGATAAGGATAAGGCGTGTGAATTTTGTTCCTCTGCTAACTTACAAGTCTTCCATTCTTAGGAAAACAGAGCATTAGAAGCCTCACTTGAAGACTTGAAGGCATTCATTAAGTGTCTGAAAGGATACGTTTATAGCTTTCAGATTTTTTTATTTTATTTATTTATTTATTTATTCATTTATTTTTGCTCTTTGGGTCACACCCAGCAATGCTCAGGGGCTGCTCCTGAATCTGCACTCAGGGAGTCACTCCTGGCAGTGCTCGAGGGACCCTATGGAATGCCGAGGATCGAACCCAAGTCGGGCACGTGCAAGACAAACGCCCTCCCGGCTGTGCTATCGCTCCAGCCCCCACGTTTTTGACTTTTAATAGGGCAAGAGCCCCGAGCGGGCTCAAATCAGGAGTGCAGAGAGCTGGGGGGTCCTTCGCGGGACGGGGCCGGCTGCTCTCCGTCCCGGACGCCCGCGGCAAGCGCCCTCACCTCCACTTGGTCCCACTTCATTTCCACCACCTTCTGGCCAGTTTTCGGCTGCCAGGTGGGCAGGGTCACGGTGGCCTGGGAGCCGGGCGCGATGGCCTCGGGCTCGGGGGTCGCGGGGGCCGGCGGCAGCTGTCTGGGCGCCGTGGACTCGGTCCAGCCGGGGGCGGGGAGGTCGGGCAGCAGCGGCTGCTCGCAGTGGGGACCCTCATAGCCCTGCTCGCAGATGCAGAAATAGTCCTCGCTGCCGCCGCTGCCACCGCTGCCGCCGCTGCTGCTGCCGCCGCCGCTGCTGCAGTTGCCATGGCGACACGGGTTGCTGGCACAAGCGTCCGCCACAAGCTGCAAGGAGACCATAAATGGGTCAATTATTCCCTCGTAAGAAAAGTGGCGCCGTGGCTGGGAACGGGGCTCCGGGAGCAGCTGCTCCTGCAAGGGGGAGGCAGGAGGCCAGCGGGGAGGGGGCTCCCAAGGTCACCCCAACGCCAGCCTTTGCACAGGACACAGCCCCCCCAAACACACACACCACACCAGCAGAGCCGGCTCAGAGAGGTCTCCCCAAACCCCAGCCGCGGAGGAGGTGGCCCTCGGGAAGACCCCTAGCTCCAGAGATTTCCTAAGAGGCAGGAACAGGCAACACAGAGGCTGGTGGGAAGGACCGACAGGGTGTGGGGAGGTGCCGGGGTGGGGGTGGGGGTGGCACAGGGGGGCACGGTTGAAACTGGGGTTTCCTGTTTCATAGCGCAGACCACTGTGAAAGCTGCTCTGAGAAATGGCCCGGACCATCTCCCCCCTAGAGAGACCCGACTTGGTCCCCTTCCCCACCTGGGAAGGGCCCCGGGGGAGGGGCTGTGTCCCCCAGAGGCGCCCACGCGGGTCGACTACAGAGCATCGCTCCTAAGGGAAACCGCTGAGGCCATAAGGAGGGTGTTCTGGAAGCTTCTGCCAGGAGGAGAGAGCAAAGGGACACTCGGACTCGGGGGCAGAGGTGGGTGGCTAGTCGCGACGGGGTTGTTCTCGGAACCACTGCCCGCGACGGCCGGGCGCACTGCAGAGCCCGTCGGGGGTCACCTGCTCCGCTCTCCGAGTGTCCCCAGCCCTCAGGCCCACCCCACGCTGCTCTCCACGGCCAGGACCCGTCTGGGTCTGGAAAATGAGAGGCTCCCTCTGAGCCCGGCATCTCGGGGCTCACGTCACACGGGACTCGTGAGGGACAGGGCACCCTCCACTGGTCTTGCTGCAATGAACGGCCACAAACACACACGCGGCGAGACTCGGACGCCCGGGAAAGACAGCCCCATGCTCCGCTAATGAGTCTCATCAGGTGTGAACAACTCACGGGACAGGAAGGGTCTGCGACAGGAGGAAAGTGCGAAACACGGCCCGGTCTGTGTCCGCTCTCGCCCGGCAGGGCCCTCAGACACTCGCCATCGAGGGCACGGGGAAGCCTGAGGCTGCGAGTTCCACATACACACACAACACACACAGAGACACACACAACACTCACACACAGACACACAGACAAAATACACACACATAGATACACACATAACACTTACACACACATAGACACACACACAACACACAAAGAGAAAAAGACACACACACAACACTATACACAGACGCACAGACAAAATTTGCATACATAGATACACACATAACACACACACATAGACACACACACAACACACAAAGAGAAAGAGACACACACACAACATTCATACACAGAGACACACACTCATACATATACAACACTCACATACACAGACACACTCCCACACATAGATACACACAATACTCACAAACTCACACACACAACACACACAAGCTCACACACACAGACATACACTCAGACATGCAAAAAAACACACAACACACAATACATAGACACAATACTCACACAGAGACAGACACACACAGATACACACAACACACACAGACACAAACGCAACACTCATACACAGACACACACAAAACACACACAACACTCACACAGAGACACACACAAAAAACGCATACACAGACACACAACACACACCCACATAGCCACATAGACACACACAACACTCACACAGAGATAGACACACACTCACACACACAAAACACACACTCACAGACACACACAACACTCACACACAGAGACAGACACACTCACATTTACACAAAACACACACATAGACACACACAAAACACACACACAGATGGACACACACTCACATACACACACACACGCTGAGAGTGGTCCCAGCAGCACTGTTGTTTGGGATCCACAACAAAATGGACAGTTCCGGTGCATGCCACCAACCACCCTTTCCTGTGTGAGCTCCGGGCGGTACCACAACTCAGTGAGCACCACAGCTGTGAGAGTCTGAGCACCCCAGCCAACGGCGTGAGTGTCAGCACCCAGCTCATCACAACAACCCGAAAGGGAAGGGAAGGGGATCGATTCACTGTTTTCAATCATGTTAAAAACTAGGTGGCTTCATCCAAAAGAACAAAAGCAACCGCTGTTGGAGAGGATGTGGCGAGAAAGGGACCCTTCTACACTGCTGGTGGGAATGCCGACTGGTTCAGCCCTTCTGGAAAACAATATGGACGATTCTCAAAAAATTAGAAATTGAGCTCCCATTTGACCCAGCAATACCACTGCTGGGAATATATCCCAGAGAGGCAAAAAAGTATAATCGAAATGGCATCTGCACATGTATGTTCATCGCAGCACTGTTTACAATAGCCAGAATCTGGAAAAAACCCGAATGCCCTAGAACGGATGACTGGTTGAGGAAAACTTTGGTACATATATACAATGGAATACTATGCAGCTGTTAGAAAAAAGGAGGTCACAAATTTTTTATTTAAGTGGATCGGCATGAAAAGTTTCATGCTGAGTGAAATGAGTCAGAAAGAGAGAGACAGACATAGAAAGATTGCACTCATCTATGACATATAGAATAACAGAGTGGGAGACTAACACCCAAGAATTGTAGAAACAACTACCAGGAGGTTGACTCCATGGCTAGGAGGCTGGCCTCACATTCTGGGGAAAGGGCAACTCAGAGAAGGGATCACCAACTATAATATAGTCGAAGGCCATGTGGGAAAGGGAGTTGCGGGCTGAACCACCTTTATTGGTGGCCACTCAACACCTTTATTGCAAACCACAATAGCTAATTAGAGGGAGAGAACAGAAGGGAATGCCCTGCCACAGTGACAGAGTGGGGTGGGGGGAAGATGGGATTGGGGAGGATGGGAGGGATGCTGAGTTTACTGGTGGTGGAATATGGGCACTGGTGAAGGGATGGGTTCCCGAACTTTGTATGGGGGAAGCATAAGCACAGATGTGTATAAATCCGTAACTGTACCCTCATGGTGATTCATTAATTAAAAATAAATAAATTTATTTAAAAAAAAAAACTAGGTGGCTTGCTACCTACAGAACAGCCCTGCTGTAGCACTGCCATCCCGTTGGGACACTGTGGAATGCACAGGGACAATATGGAATGTGTGCAGGGGGAATTCTGCTCAGGGTGTTGACTTTAAAAGGCAAAGAAAAAGGCCTGGCTTCCGGAAAACCCAGCGTGACGAGGGGCAGAGAAGAGCGACTGGGAGAGGCTCCACACCATTCCCTCGCACTGGATTTATTGTTGCGTTCGGGGAAGGGGTGTCCGCCCGGGGAACTATTCAGTGGGAAGGAGAAAGAATTGAATTAAGGAGGATAAAGGGGACATGCAAAGCTTTTTAAAAGGTGGCTGGTGTCCAGATGACCAATGGGCAGGGGAGAAGGCGTCCTTTGTCCCTTATTGTGAGGGGAAGGCCAACCCAGACCACACGGCCGCCTCCCCCATGAGAAAGGTTATTATCCAACAGACAAGCAATGAGAAGTATCGGAGAGGAAGGAGATGGGGAGCCGGGAACCCTCCAGCTCCGTATGAGCATAAGTCAGCTCAGCCATGAAGGGGAGCGGTGTGGAGAGTCCTCACAAGGTAGCCCTCGAAGTCCGCTCCTCCCACTGGCAGGTGTTTACTCCAAACATACAAAACTTATTAGAGAGCAAGGCTAGAGGATAGTATTGCCTTGCATGCGGCTGACCCATGAGCACCTGGTACCTGGTACCCTGAGCACCACCAGGAGTGCTCCCTGACACTGCCCAGGTGTGCACCCCACCCCAAATTAAAATTAAACATAAAAAAGAACACTAACTTAAAGGTACAAGAGCACACCCATATTTCTTGCAGCATTATTGACTCTATGAGCCGGAAACAAAGGAAGCGCCCAACAACTGATTGATAGAAAAGAGTCCGTGGTATCTACATGCACAGTGAACCACTTCCTGGCTGTGTTTCATTTGTTTGCTTTGGGACTATACTCAGCTGTGCTCAGAGATCACTCCTGACTCTGATCTCGGTGGACTATATTGAGTGCCAGGAATCAAATTTGGGTCCTGCAAGGCAAAAGCCCTACCTATTGCACTATCTCTCTGGCCCCTCCTTCCTAACTATGGAAAACAGATGAAATCAGGGCAAAAGAGGTAGGACACTTGGATCTGTCTGTGCTGACCCCAGTTCAATCCCTGGCGTCCCTTAGGGTCTTCCAAGCCCTTCCAGGAGTGATCCCTGAGTGCAGAGCCAGGAGAATGTCCTGAGCACAGCCAGGTATGACCCCAAAACAACCAACAAAAGATGAAATCCTACCCTTCATGACAATAGGGCTGGACCCAGACGCTATCAGTCTTAGTGAACTAAGATTGAGGAAGACAAACACATTATTTCACTCATATAAGGTCACTGTCACTGTCATCCCATTGCTCATCAATTTGTTCGAGCGGGAACCAGCAACGTCTCTCATTGTGAGACTTATTGTTACTGTGTTTGGCATATCCAATACACCATGGGTAGCTTGCCAGGCTCTGCCGTGCGGGTGCAATACTCTCAGTAGCTTGCCGGGCTCTCCGAGAGGGACGGAGGAATCAAACACAGGTCGGCCTCGTAAAAGGCAAATGCCCTACTGCTGTGCTATCACTCCAGCCCCTCATATAAGGTATAGAGACAAAACTAAGGAATAAATGGGTGAACTATAAAAGAAAATTGAACCATTAGATGCTAAGACCAACTCGTGGTTATTAGAAGAGAAGGAAGCAGAGGCAGGATATGAAAGACAGAGGAGATGAATGTATGAGGGACAGAACTAGACTTTCAGGGACCCACAAGATAGTACAGCAAGTAGGTCATTTGCCTTGCATGCAGCAGACCCAGGTTTGATCCCCAATATACCCTATGGTTCCCTGAGCATGGAGCCAAGAGTAAGCCCTGCGTACCTCCGGGTATGCCTCCCAAAAAACAAAACAAAAAACTCTCAAGGAGAACTAAATGTGGTAACTATAGAGGTTTATTTTCAATGATGCATACCAGAAACTTATAGAACATCACAATGCAATATTACTTTTAAAAAAATAATAATAAATAAGAGCAAAGTCCAAATTGTGAGGTTAACGCCATCACAAATTAAAACTTTTAATAAACACAACCCCTCCCAAACACGAAAATACTTTCCCATTATTTCAATATATGGAAGAGATCATTGTCCAACTTAATTTTGGATGTTCACATCTCCACTGTGCACTGAGAGCTAGAGAGGCCCCCAGCCTCTGCTCCATCACCACTGCCCCCTGCTGGCCAGAGACACTTCAAGATGCAACAAAAACAAAAGACTCGGGAGAAAAAATTCAGAATCCCCGTCTGTCTCTGCCTTCCCAAGGAAAGACCACCAGGCATGGTTCTTACTGCTCCCCTCCGTGCCAAGAAAGAAAATTCTGGGATCAACAGGAAGGAAGGAAGCAATGAAGGCAGGCACTGAAGGCCTCCTTCAGTACTTTTTTTTTGCGGGGGGGGGGGGGAGGATAAAAACAATAAATACTGAAGGTGTAGTGACGGAGCTCACTCTACGACGTTAGTGCACCAGGTCTGGGGACAAATGTGTCCTCAAACACAACCCAACCAAGCCAATGGCAGGGTGCCCTCGATCCTGCCCTAGCTACCAAGCACAAGAGCAGCCAAAGCAACGCTGGCCAGTCCCACCCGCCAGTGGCCAGTCTCCCATGCCACTGTCGCATTCAGCACTTCAGGTCTCTTCACGAGTTCCTCCTCCCGGTGACCACTGAGCTGAATCAGTGCTTTCTGCAGCCTTTTAGAGCAATTCAATAGCTTGAAGTCAGCTTTAAGCCGGGACAGTATTTGCCTCCTCCTGATTTATTTTACTAACTGTGATGTCCTCGTGTTTTCACCAAAGATTTTTTAAAACTGAGTAGACTCCCAATGCACATTGTCATACACTCACTTGTCATTGGGTACATTTGTGGATAGTTGGTTCTTTTGTTTTGTTTTGTTTTGTTTTGTTTTGTTTTGTTTTGTTTTGGGGAGGGGGCTCATCTGGCAGTGCTTAGGATTTATTCCTACTCTGTGCTCGGTGATCAATCCTGGAGGGCTTGGACCATACATGGTGCCGGAGATCGAAAGTGGAGTGCTGTCACTGCTGCCCATAAATCTGGGGGTGTAACCCAGACTCTCAATCTGTTCAGCTGGTCTGCAGGGTTCTCTTTATTCCGGTACCAGGCAGTTTGGATTACTTTATCATGGTTGTATAGTTCAGAGTTGGGAAATGCAATGTCTCCCATATTCTTTCCCACCCCCCTTTAGAACTGTTTTGGCTACTTGGGGAGCTTTATGGTTTTATCCCAATTTTAATAGAGTTTGATCCATGTCTTTGAAAATATCATAGGAATTTTAATGGGTCTTGCATTGAATCTCTGTAAAATGTCTTCCCACTTCCTGGTGTCTTCTATTTCTCTTCACAGTGCTTTATAGTATACACTGTATAAGTCTTATTATACAGACTTATTACCTGAGAGGTAGTAAGCCAGCGCCAGCACAAGACTTTGGTCTGTGGAAGGAGAGTATAGTCCAGGCAGGTTGGCTGGCAACACCGAGAAAGGTGCATCAAGCCCTCCTTCTCCTCAGACACCATCTAGGAGGGACTCAGAGAACTCAGAGAACTCAGAGACTCAGAGAAGCCGGTCACAGCAGAGGGCAGTGTTAGGGCGCAGATTGAAATCTCCCTGTAATGACAAAGAGACTCCAGAGACTGCAAACAGCAAGCAGGGTTTATTGTAAGACTGGCTAGCCAGGGTCCAGCCATCTACACGGACACGCAGGTCCTGCAGGTTGGGCAAAAGACCCCGAGCTTCCCCAAAGGAGATCTTATATAGGCCTTCCCTGGCCGTTACAGCAGAGCCCACGCATTTCATAGCCAATAGATTTGTAATATTACAAGCTTTCTTAACCAATCCATTTAAAAGGACTTCACTCCTTAGCCTATGGCTTTAGAGATCAGTATTCTCGTCAATATTCAGGAATGTCCCAGTTCTGGGGGCAGTCCTGGGTCTTGTGATATGGGTCTGGTTATCTGGTCTGACCACCACCCTTCTTGCGACCCAGGGTGCCTGTATCCAAATTCCTTGCTCAGGGACAGATAGACAAGTTATTCTAGAATGCAAGCTCCTGTAAAAAAAAGTCTTAAGAAAGCTTAATAGATTCCTGTGGTCTGTCCTGAACCAGTTCCTCACAGGCAGGGGCAGGGATGGTGGACAGATTATTGGGAACTTGCAGGACCTCCCAACTCGCCACAGGCAGCATCATATTCCAAACGTGTGCGGGGATGAAAAACTAAAGGGAAATCTATGAGGATAAATGGTACCATTTAGGACCTGCTCGCTGGGCTTCACAGTTGAGAGGAAAGTACAAACAGCATATGGGATTAAATGAAAAATGATTAATATGGAAAGCTGGGGGAAATGCTCCTAGTTATTAAAAAAAAGGAGCAGCTACAAATTAGACTCATTTGTATAGATTTCTAAATGAACTCAAAAGGGAATGTTGTGATGGTGAACACACACACACACACACACACACACACACGCACGCACATGTAAGCTGGGCTACAAGCAGGAAATTAAATAACTGCATTGTGAGGTCACTGAGCCCTACTTTAAAATAATCATTCCATGTTCATGCTGCCCGGAGGAGTGTAGGATTAGCTGCTCCATCAACAGTGACAACTCTCTGCTTTGAATTCTGTACCACTTCAGGATTAGCTGCCTTTTAAAAGGGGGGGGAATGCTTCAAGTGCATGACATCAAATATAAGATCAAATGTAATCACTGACCTTTAAGTAAAATCCTGGCATCATAAATATTTATTGTAAGTCTTGTTTTACTTACATAACTTACTGAGTGTTTTTAGAGTATGGATGTGTGTTTTACCTCAGAGAGAGAAAGTCCTATTATAGAGGTTGGTACTGCCCTTGAATCTCATTAAGCTTGAACTATAGGCCGGGAATAACCAAACTGCCAAAATGCATAATGAGGCAAAATATCATAATTAATATACCTGACTTTGGGGACACTCAAAATGTAATAAATGATGTTTTCTTGGCTATAGCTTCTAACTTTGGATAATAGAGGGAAATGGGTAAGACTTTTTAATATTGGCTGTAAGAAAGAATAAAGAGAAACCTTACGGATTAATGGTTTTCTTCCCACAGTTAACCAAGCAGTTCATTTATTCAAGGCATTTTGTTGTTTTTGTTGTTACATCAGATTAATGCATCTAAGCCGAGAGTTTTCACATCATCGAGCTAATCTAAAACCATTCTTCATATGTTCTATTCCAGACTTTTCACCTGTGCAACTAATTAATATTAAGAGCAAGAGCAGAAAACAGGAGTGTGACACGAGAAGGGCCGGGGGACCAGCACCAATGCTGGACCCCAGGACCTGAGGACCATCCCCAGAGACTTCACTGACAGTCATTATCCTTCCCTAACCCATCTATCCCCCAGTGCCAAAGCTGGCTTTGGAATTCCTGGCGACTTCAAAGTTCTCCACAGGAAGAAGGATGGAAGGTCACACAAGAGGTCATGGGCAGGGTCACTGGACACAGGAAGTCAGAGTCAGAAGTGTTGCTTCTACACACAGACTGTGAGAACCCTCCTCGAACCCTGGAGGCCAGGTCCATAAAACTTCCCTTTCATACAGGTGACCCTTTCAGTTACGGCGTGTCAGAAATTCAGTGGCTTCCACGGAGCACTATAAGGCACCTGGACTTGATGTGGCCCTCCTGGTATGTGGCCAAGGGGTCAGGAAGACAGATAAGCCCAGTCCTGGTGTTCCATGGCATGAAAGGCTCAGACTCCGACCAGGGAGCCTCCTCATGCCAATGTGTCTATGGATGTGCCTACTGGCACCTCGGCCCGTATGTTTGCTGGGGCTAAAGTCCCCAGTTCGGGGAGAGAGGAAGGGTGTGACAAAGGCAGCTCTGAAAATGGGCAGACCGGGCTGGAGAGAGAAAGCAACAGGTAGGGTGCTTGTTTTGCACACAGCAGACTTGGGTTCAACCCCTGACATCACATATGGTCCCCTGAGCACTTCAGGAGTGACTCCTGAGCATCACGGAGTTTGGACCAAAAATTAAAAGGAAGGAAGGAAGGAAGGAAGGAAGGAAGGAAGGAAGGAAGGAAGGAAGGAAGGAAGGAAGGAAGGAAGGAAGGAAGGAAGGAAGGAAGGGAGGGAGGGAGGGAGGGAGGGAGGGAGGAGGGAGGGAGGGAGGGAGGGAGGGAGGGAGGGAGGGAGGGAGGAGGGAGGGAGGGAGGGAGGGAGGGAGGGAGGAAGACCAGGCAGCTCAGCTCCTGATTGGACAGTATCGTGCTGCAAGGGGAAAGACAAAGAGGGCAGACATAGGGGGGTCTGAGCATGGGGGAAAGAAGACAGCTTCCGATGAAAGGGCCAAAGCTGGATGCCTAAAGCCGGGTCCCTCATCCCTGGCGCTGATCACTTCAGGGGGCTGAAGAAGTCACTGTGGGAATAGTCTTGGGCGCAGTGAGGTGCTTACAGCACCCCTCATCTCTCCTCACCAGATGCCAGGGAACTCTCCCTCCTACAGAGACAGCTGCATCAGCCCCCACGTGCCCCCAGTGTCCCCCGGGCAAGAATCACACTCCTGTTGAGAGCTATGTCCTTTCCAAGGGCAGAACAATGCCTTCTACTCCGGAAATGACATCACACGTGTCCTCAACGTCCACCCAACTCCACAGAGAGGGAGAATAAGCAACAAGATGGAAGAAATACGTTATAGCAGGTGACAAAGGACAGAGTCCTAAATAAATGTCTCAATGACATAGGGTCCCAGACCCCAGATCAAGACAAACACCTCAATTTCAAAGAAGCGAGCCCTGACAATGATTCACACGGCGCCTGTCTTCTCCTGGAAGTTATTTCCAACGAGGAAACACCCTTTTAGATGCTGAGCAGAGAGGCGCCTTCACATGCACAGCGGGCCCTCCTGTTGTCAGCCTCTGTCTGTCTGAGCAGAGGAAATATCCAGGAAAATGCAGATTTCCCCCAGGCCCAAAAACTGTCAGTCACAATTCTAGGGATGAAGTCTATAAATCTAGAAATTATTCCCCAGATCAATCTGAGGCACTTGACCCAGCTGAGAACATTTATGATCTGTGGGTAAACATGGGACTTGGCAAGCAACTGCCGCAAGGCCATCCGGTCTGTGCTCGGGAAGGAAGTTTGGCTGGAGTCAGGCCACAGGCACCTGTTTCTGTATTGACTGACACCTCGGGGGAGCTGAGGATGTGTCACTGTAGCCACCAAACCTGCAAAGAACAGGGTTTGCAGGTTTGGTGCAAATCCACAACCCCTTCCTTTGCTGATCTCCAACACAGACGATATAGACTTGGAGCTGTATTCAATAAAAAAAATATGTATCACTGTCATCCCGTTGTTCATCGATTTACTCGAGTGTGCACCAGTAACGTCTCCAGTCGTCCCAGCCCTGAAATTTTAGCAGCCTCTCCTTACTCATCTTTCCCAACGATTGGAGGCTTCTTTCAGGGTCAGGGGAATGAGACCTGTTATTGTTTCTGTTTTTGGCATCGAATACGCCACGGAAAGCTTGCCAGGCTCTGCCATGTGGGTGGGTCATCTGAAAAGTCTTCAAAGCCTATAGCAATTGACATCTATTGGAGGGCTCCCAAATAGTGCTCAGTGGCTAGGAGCAATGTTCAGTGAACTTCAGCCTGGCAGTTCAGGCCTGGTGACTCAGTGCTTCGGCCTAGTAATTTGACGCCACTAAGGCCCAGAGGTCCTGGGTCCACAAGGGCTCTCAGGCAGTGAGCAGGAGACCCCAACAGGTTGGGGATCTAACCTGGGCCCTCGTACATGGCAGGCTTGTGCCCCAGCCCTTTGAGCCATCTCCCTGACCCCTTCACGTTGAGTTTTGAACCCCATCCAACTCTCTTCTGGGACTGACATATGGTTAAATAACAGAAGGGCCTTTAGCACTATGATGCAAAGCAGGGAAGGGACCAGGGACACTGGGCATGACGATTCTGTGGCAGGATGAATCTCGGCGTCGTGAAAAACTAGTTCCTAGATTCTCCATCACGCGGCGAGAGCATGATGCGAGGTCAGACGCCCACTTCCCTTCCCTTGCCTTCACCCTCCCACCCACCATCTGAGATTCAAGAGGGTGAAGGATGGGCGGACGGCTGCAAAGGCTAAACAGAGAAAGAGGGAGGAGGGTGGATGGTGACGAGACACCCAGACCACGGGGCCGGGAATAGCAGGAGTGTCTACACTCACCAGCTGCACAGAGGGGCCATGAGAAAGAGGACTGCAGATTTCAGAGTCTGGAGTTTCTAGAAAAGTGAGCAGCAATTTTCCTGGGTCCCATAGCTGCAAGAGACAAAGTCTGGGGAATCTGCGCTGATGCAGGGGTGATCTTGGGTGGAGCAGGGAAGTCTCCTGAGACTCAGAAAAGTGCAAGACTGGAGATGGTGAATGTCCTGTGGGGTCTTCATACCCTGCTTCTCTGTCCAAACTAGGAAGCACTCTGGTTAGAAATGCCATCTTCATGCTGAAAGGCAGGTTGAGCCCCGTAGGGTCCAACATTCTCCCTCTTTGGGCATTGTCCCATCCCTCGGGACTTGTTCAACGTGGGTAACCGGGAGAGGGTGCGAGAGTGAAAAGGAGACAGACGCAAGGAGAAAGAGACAGACACAGACAGACACAAGAATGGGAGAAAGCTCCAACTTTATTTCTCTTAAGCTAGTCTTTTATAATTGATTATCTGAGGAAGTGGGCAGAATGGGAGAATAGCAAAGAATGCAAGTGTTAAACAAAACTGGATGTGGGCCCTGGTGGCAGTTTCCCTGGGCATTGTTCTGCAACCTTTCCCAAGAAGCGGTTGTTCCTAGTTACAGGTCAGTTTGTACTGACATATTGGTGCCCAGGCATAAGTTTGAGGCCGTTCCCAGGCATGGGTTTCTGGCTGTTCCCAGGCATTGGTTCCCAGCAGGGCATTGAGGATCTTTATCCTATTCCAACCCCAACCACTTGAAGGGTACACTCAGAAATTACTGCGGTACTTACGCCAAGAGTCAACTCAGCCACACAAAAAAAAAATAATAATAAATGCATCCCATGAATTTTTTTTCCAAATCCAGATAACAAAAATGCCCATTCAGCTGGGAAAGATAAGGGACCAATAGGACAAAGACAGGTAGAAATAATCACTCTGGATAAGATCTATGTTCTGAAGGTAGGAAAAGGAACAAAGACGATGACCTCTCCACACCTTTACTGCAAACCATAATGCCCAAAAGGAGTGAGAGAAAAAAAGAAGAAAGTCCCTGCCTGGGTGCTGGAGGGAGGGAACCTGGGGACACTGGTGGTGGGAAGTGTACACTGGTGGAGGGATGGGTGTTGGAACACTGTGTGACTGAACCCCAGTCAGGAACAGCTTTGTAATGGTCTATCTCACAGTGATTCCATTATTTTTTGGTTAATGCCCATTCACTTTACTGCATCAGAAGCTACGTAGCACTGTAGCACTGTCATCCCATTGCTCATCGATTTGCTCGAGCGGGCACCAGTAATGTCTCCATTGTGAGACTTGTTGTTACTATTTTTGGCATATCGAATACACCACGGGGAGCTTGCCAGGCTCTGCTGTGAAGACGGGATACTCTCGGTAGCTTGCCGGGCTCTCCCAGATGGATGGACAAATCGAACCCGGGTCAGGCGCATGCAAGGCAAATGCCCTACCCACTGTGCTATCACTCCAGCCCAGGAACTACACAGCTTAGTGAAATATACATTCCCAACTGTCAGGATTTCTTGAGTTTTCTGCTAGGAACTCTGTGTATACTAGGGGAAAAATTCTAAGACTAACTTAGGAGGTGCATATTCCCCCTCAACTCTCTATCAACTTCTCTGAAAACAGCATGGCCTGATGTTCAGAGGTAGGTTTATTCACATTTGTATGTAAGCTACAAGAAGAAACAAGCAGAATTAAGATTTGGGAGCTGTCAAATAAAATGCATGAAATAATCTGCTACATATCTAAGTCCCTTCTATTTTTTCCCATGGCAGCTCCTTGTAACAAGCTACATTTGGAAATGATCTTGAAACTATAGTACTTCTTCGCTTTAGTTTGGTTAACCTAGATTGTTAATACTCCTACACATAAGCCTTTTAGTCCGGCTCAATCACGGATAGAAATAAATAGTTGTTCTTCTGAAACCTTTGTTCCTTTCTTTCCATATTCAAATCAATTCTAAAGCATAAAACCCAACTGTACTTATTGTCAGGAACAAAGCATCCTCTGGTGATAATTTTTTTCCCCTTTTCCTTTTCAAACCCCAGTCTCTTGTATCAGGCACTTAGGACTAGCTCAGCATATGCATTCTCGTTTCATCTCTCACTGCAGACACGAATACATCCTGGCAAAACCTCTTTTACAGAACAACAATGTCAGGAATACAGGAAATATGTCGACTTTTACCTCCCTGAAAGAAACTAGGACACTCATTTCAAGTGATGCCGGAAAAGCATCTTATTAAATTCAACATGCATTGAGAGGGAAGATTCTTAGCAAACTAGTAACGGAAAGGAATGTCTTTAATGTGACAGAGAGTATCTGAAATTGAGAACAAAGCTAAGATGTTGCCAACCCACCCTCTGAACAGGACGGCACTAAAGGTTCTAGTCAATACAATGAGGCAAGCATGAAAAAAAAGGCTGTAAGAACTGAGTAGAGACAACACCTACCTCAGCTCACATACTAAATGATTAGGCATACAGGTAAATTGTTAGAATACAGAACTGCAGCAAGTTTGCGAGATACAAGGTCATATGCTTTTAAAATTGCCACTCCATGTATCCCGACTAAAAACTGAAATATTTTTAAAGCACAGAGTATGTCAAGAATACATCAAATGAAACAAGCGCATGTTCTCAACCAAGAGAAGTGCAAAACAGTAAAATAATTTTAGAATATATATTTAAATGGGGCGGATTCTAATCATGGATTTGAAAGCTCAAAATATAAAGACACACATTTTCCTGAAAGGGGTCAAAAGATTCCATCCAAGTGCTGTAAAACCACCAATTTTTATTTTGTCCTGGTGTAAAATTAACCCAAACTGTCCAGACATCCTTAACCGAGGATAACATGAAAAACGAGTGATTGAGGCAGGTGTGGGTTAGGCCATATCCAGCTGTGCTAAAGGCTTACTCCTGGTTCTGTGCTCAGAAATGACCCCTGGCATTGTTTGGGGGACCATATGAAGTTCTGGGCATTAAATCAGGGAAGGTTGCATGCAAGGCGAGTGCCTTCCCCTATAAAAACTCTCCAGCCAAGAAATCAGTCATTTTGAAGCTGCAATATGAAGATATCAGAACAAATCCACTCAAAATGCAGTACTCCTATGAGGACACTTCCTTGCCGCAATACAGCAGTGTAACTTTCAACACCCAGCAGGAAAAACAAGCCCAGCTCTGCCTTCACTCCACACACAAAAATAAATTGGAAGTAAACTGCAAATCTCAACCTAAAGTTGTCCCCAAGCAAGCAGAATGTATCAAAATGGTAACAGGAAAAAAAAAAGTCTAAAGGCATTAAACAAATATTTAACAGGACTCAAAGAGTAATATGAAGACTAGTAACAAATCAAATGACAGCATAATTGTGAACTTCTATCCATTAACATCCCCCGATAAAAGGACAAAAGCATAAACCATGGAATGTGTTAAAGCAGCTGCAATGACCCACAGAGTGATCCTCCCTAGATAAAGGATGATTTGCATGAATTAAGGTAGCAGGGCAGCAGAAGGGGAGGGAGATAATCCCATGGGGGGAAAAAGGTGAATGACTCCAACAGACACTTCACCAGGAGTGATCCCTGACTGCACAGGATGTGGCCTCTGGATGTGACCACCGAACCAAATAATAATAATGTATAATAATAGCACTGTCATTGATTTGCTTGAGTGGGCACCAGTAACATCTCCACTGTGAGACTTGTTACTGTTTTTGGAATATCAAATACGCTACGGGGAGCTTGCCAGGCTCTGTCGTGCGGGTGAGATACTCTCGGTAGCTTGCCGGGCTCTCCAAGAGGGACAGAGAAATCGAACCCAGGTCGGCCACATGCAAGGCAAATTCCCTACCTGCTGTAAATAATAATGTTTCATGAAAAGATTAATTCCCCCAAACATAACAATGTCCCCATTTGTAAGGAGATCACAAAATACAGAACTGAACCTCAATAAAAATACGGGGAAATGTTGGGGTGAAAGGAGACGGGTACAGGAAGAGGTTGGGGTGTACCATCAGCGATGTCACTATGGCCTGGTGGCAGTCACCTAAAGCGTCACCTCCCACTGGGGTCTGGGAGGTCTGGGAGCTTTCTGTGTTTATGATCCAGCCTCCTGTGGATTTCTCTCGGGCTTCCCAAAACCCGCTGTCTCTCGTTAGCTACCTCATTCTGTCCACTTGGCAGACCAAGGCAAGCCCCCACTTTAGCAGTCTGCTTCCCCCAAACTCGGGAAGGAGGGACTTTCCCTCTGGGTGTCTGCAGCAGCAGGTCAACACCCTCCCTCCACACAGTGAGAACCCTGACCTTGTCGGGTTAATTGGCGGAGCTCTACTATGAAGCCTAGAATTTCCTTTCTTAAAAGAAAGGTTTCTCAGTGACCAAAATACAGGGAGAGCCCACAGAATGGGAAAGAATATTTACCCAATACCCATCTGATAAGGGATTAATATCCAGGATATATAAGATACTTGTAGAATTGTATAAGAGAAAAAACCTCCAACCCCATGAAAAAATGGGGAGAAGAAATGGACAGAAGTTTCCTCAAAAAAGAAACACAAATGGCCCAAAGGCACATGAAAAAATGCTCCACATCGCTAGTCATCAGGGAGATGCAAATCAAAACAACAATGAGATATCATCTCACACCACAGAGACTGGCACGCATTCAAAAGAACAAAAGCAACCAGTGCTGGGGTGGATGTGGGGAAAAAGGGACGCTCCTTCACTGTTGGTGAGAATGCCGACTGGTCCAGCCTTTCTGGAAAACAATATGGACATTCCTTCAAAAACTAGAAATTGAGCTTCCATATGACCCTGCAATACCATTTCTGGGACTATATCCTGAGGATACAAAAGAGTACAGTAGAATGGTATATATAAATGAATATATAAACAGTGCTATATATTCATTGTAGCACTGTTCACAATAGCCAAAATATGGAAACAACCTGAGTGCCCCCAAACAGATGACTGGTTAAAGAAACTTTAGTACATCTACACAATGGAATATTATGAAGCTGTTAGGAGAGATGAAGTCACGAAATTTGCTTATAAATGGATAAACATGGAAAGTATCCTGCTAAGTGAAATGAGTCAGAAAGAAAGGAACAGACCTAGAAGGACTGCACTCATTTGTGGAGTATAGAATAACATAACATGAGGCTGACACCCAAGGACAGTAGATACAAGGGCCAGGAGTATTGCCCCATAGCTGAAAGACTATGAGTGGAGGGGAGGAGGCAGCTGGAATAGAGAAGGGATCACTAAGAAAATGATGGCTGGAGGAACCAGTCGGGATGGGAGATGTGTGCCGAAAATAGATAATGGACCAAACATGATGACTTCTCAGTGTCTGTGTTGCAAGCTATAATCCCCAAAAGTAGAGAAAGAGTATGGGGAATATTGTCTGCCATGGAGGCAAGGGTAGGGTGGGAAAGGGGGGATATACCCGGGATATTGGTGGTGGAGAATGTGCACTGGTGGAGGGATGGGTGTTTGATCATTGTGAGATTGTAATCCAAACATGAAAGCTTGTAACTACCTCACGGTGATTCAATAAAATTTTTAAAATTAAAAAATAAATAAATAAAGGTTTCTCAACTAAGGATAGTAGAGAAAAGGGCCAGGAGGATCACCCCACAGTTTGGAAGCTGATCTCATGTGCTGGGGGAAAAGGCAGGTAGGATGGAGAAGGGGCCACTAAGTAAATGATGGTTGGAAGGATCGCTCGGGATGGTAGATGTGTGCTGAAAGTAGACTACGGACCAAACATGGGGGCTGCTTAGAGCCGATATTGCCAACCATAACACCCAAAAGGAGAAAAAGAGTAAGAGGGAATGTGTTTGCCACAGAGGCAGGGGGTGGGAAGGGGTGGGGGTGGTGGGAGGGAGGGAGGGACACTGGGAACACTGGTGGTGGAGAACAGGCACCGGTGGAGGGATGGGTATTCAATCATTGCTTGATTGAAACATAATCAAGAAAATGTGTAAGTCTGTAACTGTATCTCACAGTGATTCATTAAAATAAAAAAAATTAAAGCACTGCACTGTAGCACTGGCATCCCATTGCTCATCGATTTGCTCAAGTGGGCGCCAGTAATTTCTCCATTGTGAGACTTGTTGTTACTATTTTTGGCATATCGAATACACCACTGGGGAGTTTGCCAGACTCTGCCATGTGGGCAGGATACTCTCGGTAGCTTGCCGGGCTCTCCGAGAGGGACAGAGAAATCGAACCCGAGTTGGCCACGTGCAAGGCAAACACCCTACCTGCTGTGCTAAATTTTTAAAAAAGAAAGGCTTCTTTTTTTTTTAATGAATGACAATCTCTCCATCTAGCAATGACAGGAGGTGACGGAGGCATGCTCAGATGAGGGGAGTGACCTTTGCGAGAAAGGCCGGCAACCCCCCTGGAAGCGTGGAGGTAGACGATACAAGCCCAGGGAAGAAGGAACCCGAGGTGAGAACGCCGTGTTCTTATCACAGTGCCGTCAGAGGAAGGAGGCAGTGAAAAAGCCGAGAGCAGGGGACAGCATCCCGACCGGGATCTGCAGGGAAAGCTGGTGAGAAGCCCAGGGATGCTCTGGAGTCCTGGTGAGCACCAGAGAGAGGGTGAAGAGTCCAGGTGTTCTAACCTGTTTGCTTCTCTGCTCGAGTAGCAGCATGTGTCCTGCGTGCCCGGCCGAGGGAAAATTCCCCTGTGTGGTTTTGTTGTTGTTGCTCCGAAGGTGCGAACGCAGCCTTGCTCTCATTTCAGCCTTGCTAACCTGAAGTGGGAAGAGCGGCTCTAATTTTAATACCCATCTGCCGCTGGCAACGAGGGCAACGAATCTGCCACTCGGCAGACAAATCTCCAGGCGTCCGTGCCGGCCAGCCTCGTTAGCCTGGAATCAGCAGGATGCGTCCGAGCAGATTGACCAAGGGGGAAAGGAGCTTATGGAAGAAAAAAAAAACCAATAATTCACCCCAAGAGCGCACCGTGGCTATGCAGCAGCTGTTGTGTTTCTTTTCAATCCAAATCAAAGCACCCCAGTTCCTGTGCGCTCGGATTAGTCACCCAGGGGTGACCAGGTCACCTTTAGATTAGCGAGCTGCAGTCACTAGACATGCAGTGGGTCTTTTCCACGAAAAGTCTGAGACGGCCTTTTAAAATTGTGAAAGATAAGGGGCCGGAGAGATAGGACAGTGGGTAGAGCCTTGCCATGCATGTGGCTGATCTGGGTCCAACACCCAGCACCCAACATGGTTCCCCCAAGCACTATCGGGAGAGACCCCTGAGCACAGAGCCAGGGGTAAGCCCTGAGCACCGCCAGATGTGGCCCCCAACCCCCCCCAAAAAAAATACCCCTAAAATAGAATTCTGAAAGGCAAAAGGAAGTGTAATAGCAAACCAGGACTGAGTGTGGAAAAGGCCATCGTGAACATTCCACCATGAAACAGCCATGGGGTGGGGGGTGGGGGCAGGGAGGGGGGGAACAGAGAAGTCGGTCTGTCACAGGGGACAGGCTCCACCACCAGAGTCGGGACCACCTCCCCTAACTCTGCAGTCCCACGGACACCAGACGGGGGCGCCAAAGAGCAAAGACAGCAGTCGCTCCTGGCGCTGTGGCCTTCAGGGTACAGGGGTCACTTCCATTTCAAGGGTGATCCCCCCTCCAGCGGACACTGGGCAGCTCTAGGTGATGTCCACAGACGCCACACTATGTAGGGCCTGGTTGGAAAACAGCTTTTCTCTTTAGAAACACCATTTTCAGGTCCCAGAGACAGTGCCACGCGCAGAAGGCTTGCCTTGCACACAGCTGACCCGGGTGCTGACCCGGCACCCCACAGGGTTCCCCCAGGCTCTGCCAGGAGTGACCCCTGAGAACAGAGACAGGAGTGAGGCCCGAGCACAGCCAGATGTGGCAAAAAGGAAAACAAAACCATAACTTCCTGGCTGGAGAGATAGCACAGGGGGCTTAGGCTCTTGTCTTAGTGTTGCCAACGCCAGTTCGTTCCCCGGCACTGCAGAAGGTCCTCCGAGCACCACCAGGAGTGGTGATCCCTGAGCACTGCTAGGGATGTGTCCAAATTCCATCCCCTCCCCCACAAATAACAGCAAATTACAATCCTACAGAATATGTATAACAATGAACAGTTCAGGAGGAGAGGGGAGAGAGAGCAAGGAAGATGGAGGGAGGATGGGAGGGAGGAAGGTAGGCGGGAAGAAAGGTAGGTGGGAAGGAAGGGAGGGAGGGAGGGAGGGAGGGAGGGAGGGAGGGAAAAGGGAGGGAGGGAGGGGAAGGAAGGAAGGAAGGAAGGAAGGAAGGAAGGAAGGAAGGAAGGAAGGAAGGAAGGAAGGAAGGAAGGAAGGAAATAACATTTTAAAAGGAAATGATAAAATTTTATCATTTGCACCAACACGAATGAAGTTGGTCATGATATGCTATGAAGTTAGGTCAGGTGGCGGGAAGACAGGTACTATATGATTTCGTCCTTATGTGGAAGATAAAACAATGAACAATGAAACATGAAAACACACTCAGTCTATGAAAAACAAAATGGTGGTTATCGTGAGGGAAGAGGGATCGACGGCAGGATAATTCAGTGAAAGGGGTCAATGATGTGGGCGGGAAGGAAGACCAGCCTGTTGTGGCCCCTGGCACTGTAGGAATAGCTGCTCAATCTTCCTCTTTTTTCTTTTTCTGCTTTTGGGGTCACACCCGGCAATGCTCAGGGGTTAACTCCTGGCTCATGCACTCAGGAATTACTCCTGGCATGAACCAGGTCTCCTGGGGGACCATATGGGTTGCCGGGAATTGAACCTGGGTCGGCTTTGTGCAAGGCAAGCACCCTACCCGCTATACTATGACTCCAGCCCTGGTGTTCAATCTTAATGCCGTGTGCTGGAGTGACCCCCAAGCATAATGCCAGAGCAGCCCCCAGCACTGCCGGGTGTAACTTCAAGGCAATAATAATGATAATGATAATAATAATAATGTGCCATTGAAACCTATACAGCCTTATAAACCCACATGACTTCAACTTTAAAATGTATATAAATTTACCCAACACATACACAGGGACACAAATATTTGGCATTTCCAATTAAGGCGTGAAATAAGAAGGGCAAAAACAAAACCCTGGAAAAACTGTGCATAAAGCACAGCTGGACCACTAGCCAGGTTTCAGCAGACTGCTTTCTAAGCTCGGCGTCTCCTCTGCACTGTCCCCGCATGTGAATGAAGGCCATCTCACGTCACTACTGCGGACCAACGTGGACCGTGTGAATAAAGTCAGCGTGTGGCAGCGACAGACAGGGGGATTATTCCTGCCTGCGCGAATGCTGTAGCCACACGGGAAATAACTTCTCTGATGGACATCTTCATGGTTCGGGCATCATCAGGACAGACGGGCAGGCCCCTTGTCCAGCCAAAACCCCCTCACAATACCAGACACAACTGAAACGCTCTCGGTCGGAGGTGAGCTCCAAAAGGGGGAGGGAGGCAGGGGGATCCCCAGTTTCAGACATGGGGGCAGAAGGGGGCCCACGAGCAGGGAGGACCATAGCAGTGAGAAGGGGCGGGGCCTGGGGGCAAATGTGGCGGGGGGCTTGGCTTCCAGAAGCCCCAACCACAGGAAGTGTGAGCTGGAGCCCAAAGGGAAGGAAGAGCCCCCCCACGCGATGGCCCTTAAAGCCATCTTATCTCTTTCGGGGGGAAATTGGTGGCGGCTGGGGGGAGCAGGAGGGGACCTGGAAGTAAGTCTATCGCAGATGGAACAGCAGCCACAGGGACGTCTCCCCAGAGTCTGATGAAGAAGTGCCCAAGAGTGATTGATGCTCCTGGATGAACGCCCCATGGGACTCAGGACCGCCAGGTGGAAACCCCCAAAGGGATGAATGAAATGTGCCCAGCACAGGTGGAGGAATGGAATGACACACTGGACACAAGAGCGCAACTGTATGCATAACGCACACACCTCAGTCATGAGCCCACAAGAGGATTAGACAACCTGGGCCAGGGGATAGTATCAGGGGCACTGGCCTTGAATGCAGTTCACTCAAGTTTGATCCCCAGCACCATATATGGTCTCCCAAGTCCTGCTAAGAATAAGCCCTGGGTGCAGAGCCAGGAAAAATCCTCAACACAGCCCAGATATGGCCCCAAACCAAAACCAAACAGAACCACACGCTCCATGAAATAAACAACCAGCAGCAAGTGGGAATATGGGTGAGAAATCGGCCAGGTCCTTCCTTGCTGCATGGAGAGTCTTCATGGGTTTTTTGTTTTGTTTTATTTGGGGGGCTCACACCTAGTGATGTTGGGGCGGGGGGGTCACACCCAGCAGTGCCGGGGGACCATGTGCTGCTGGCATTAAACTCGGGATTCCTGCAAAGCCTGCAACCAGCCTGTTGAGCTGGTTTTCCAGCCTCATCTTCACGTATCTTCAGATAAAATCATATGCCTAAAGCACGTCTGAAACTTTTTAATGATTCCCCACTTTAACCAGCCTCTCTGATTAATTGATAGAATTAACTTACCTCAAACCTTTGATAAGAGGCATCTACCAGAGAATGTTAATAATTAATCAAAGCTAAGATAATATTGAAGATTTGGGAGTGCTCACCCACACGGTTCCCAATGCTACTCATGAATCAACCTATTCGCTGCAGCCCTCTTTGTGACCCAAAGCAGCAGGTGCTATTATCTGCTTATTAGCTCTGAGCCTCGGAGAATTCAAGGAACTTGTGCATTGTCAGCAGTGAGTATAGCTACTACAGGCTGAATTACTAACACGGGCTCAACAAAATCATTGTGGGCAAAATCAATTCTCCCTTTTTTATTCCTCTCCAAATGTGTCCAATTTCAGTTCCAAAAACTCAAACAAGAGATGAAAGAACCATATATGTACAAGATAATTTGAAGGGAAATGACATATTTTCCAGTTGGATAAATGTATTTATTAGGAAACTACCATCGTTGTTAGGATGGACAAACTGAACAATGAATCTGAAAAGGGCCCCGAGACACAGGATATTTTTTAAGTTGATTGAAAAAAATAAGGTCAGCATAAAAATTAGCACAGATGAAAGTAGATAAAGGACCAAACATGATGGCCTCTCAGTATCTGTATTGCAAACCATAATGCCCAAAAGCAGAGAGAGACTAAGAGGGAAATTGTCTGCCATAGAGGCAGCAGGAGGGAGGGGGGAGGGGGGCAAGGGAAAGGATATTGGGAACATTCATCATCATCATCATCATCATCATCATCATCATCCCATTGATCATCAATTTTTTTCGAGCCATCTCAGTAACGTCTCCATTCGTCCTAGCCCTGAGATTTTAGAAGCCTCTCTTTGCTCGTCCTTCCCAACGGTGCTGCATTGGAGGCTCTTTCGGGGTCAGGGAATGAGACCCATCATTGTTACTGGTTTTGGCATATGAATATGCCACAGGGACATTGGTGGTGGAAAATGTACACTGGTGGAGGGATGGGGGTTTGATCATTGTATGACTAACACTCAAACATGAAAGCTTTGAACTGTAGCTCATGGTGATTCAATTTTAAAAAAAATAGCACAGAAGAAATAAATTATTAAGGAAGCGGTACTTGAGTAAGGATAATCCTCATGGCTAATATAAATATGGAACCAGGGCTGGAGCAAGAGTCCAGTGAGTCAGACACTTACCTTGCAAACAGCAGCCAACCCTCGTTCCATCCCCGGCACCACAAAGGGTCCCCAAGACTTGTCAGGAAGGATCCCTGAGTACCAAGCCCGGGGTAATGCCTGAGCAAAGTCAGGTGTGCTCCCCAAAATGTTTTAACTTTAAATAACAATAAAAGCACTACACTTGAGAAGACACCCCGCTTTGCCAGTGCTGACTTTTCCATAACTGCTGTGTCCCAAAGCAAGCCTGTGTGAACAGAGACTGAAGAAGGAGGACAATGATCAGTCTGAGACGCTGGCATGCACACCACCATCACTACACAAGTGTGGTTCCTTGCAACAAAATCAGAATGTTGTGTGCATTATTTTTTTTTTCAGACAGCGGCAAGGTAGTGAAGATTTATGTATGCCATCAGGACCTATCTGGCAACCAGAACCTCTGTACAAGGCTAACCAGGGTCCCCAGATCCGAACCCACCCCCCCCCACCTCTCAGCCACCTTCCCCCGTGTGATGCCTGATCACCTAACTGCCTTTAGTAAGATTCTTATGGAGCACTGGAGCTGGAGCAATAGTGTAGCAAGTAACACATGAGCCTTGCACATAGCTGCCCTAGGTTCAACCCCAAGCACCCCTGAGCCTCAAAAGGAGTGATCCCTGAGCACAAAGTTAGGAGCAAATCCTAAGCACAGTCAGTTGTGGCCTCAAACAAACAAACAAAAATTAACCTCTTGGGTCAGGATAGTCCGGTTCCATCTCCCAAGATCCACCTGCTCCACAGAGACAAGCTGCCTCCCACCTACCCTCACAAGCGCAGAATTAAGGTGGTCCTGGGAGAAGGTCCCCCGGGCCCTCATTGCATTAGTCCTGGACACAGGCTTGTTCTGCCACTTCGCTGACTGCCCTGCTTTGAATGCTTTTACCAGGACTTCCTAAACGGAACCATTAGCTACTTGTTTTGATTGATTTCACACACACACACACACACACACACACACACACAAATCTGAGCATGTGCTAAGTCCATCACAAGTCACAAAACTTTGGGGACCCCTGGCTTTGATGTCAGACATAAAAGTCCTTCACCCCATGGGTCCCTTCATAAATGACTTTCATCCAAAATCTCCAAAGCGCTGCCACTTAAAATGACAGGAATCAGTGGCACCCCTAGGCTCGGCTGTCCCTTTGGCCCTTTGATTTCATCTCCTCAGAAAACCAAAGAGCTGAAATTTCCAGCGAGCAGCAGACAGAGCAGAGGAAGTTACACGTGGAATCGGCCAGGACAGAATTCGAGGGAGCTGACAGTCCCCACGTCACGGAGTTCTGAGACACACCACTGCTGCCTAGAGAGACTGCTGGGGCACGTCTCACCCCACTTTATCTAAAAGGAAACCAGGGTCCAGTGATGACCGTGATTCCCTGAGGTCTCCCAGCGACAAAGCTGGACTCCATCCAGTTTCCCGAAGGCCTCTCCTCAACCTTGCCTCCCAGCTAAGCTCACAGGCAACAGAAAAATCACGGGGGTGAGGGGGTAGAGGGTTAGCTCTAGAGCACGAAATCTTTGCCTCCCTGGCTGGCGGCATCTGCCAACCGTCTGTGCTTCCCTGTGGGCTGGGCATCCGTGTCAAGGTGAATGAGAGATAAGTTGCAAAATTAGAGCAACAGCGTGAAAGGGTCCCTCACAACTAGACTCCAATCCCAGTGCAGCCATATAGCATGCCCCTTCATCCCAGAGGATGAAAATCACATCTCATGTCCTCGCTCTTGCTACATTTTTCATGCATTTTTTTATTGAATCATCGTGAGATACAGTTATAAAACTTTCATGTTTTAGTTTCAGTCATACAATGATCGAACGCCCATCCCTCCACCAGTGCACACTCTCCACTACCAATGTCCCCAGCGTTACCCTCCCTCCCTTTCTAGTCCTCCCCCCATCTCTATGGCAGATAATTTTCCCCTTTATCTCTACTGTGGGGCATTATGGCTTGCCATATTGATACTGAGAGGCTATCACGTTTGGTCCTTTATCTACTTTCAGCACACATCTCCCATACCGAACAACCCCTCCAAATATCATTGACTTAGTGATTCCTTCTCCATTCCAGCTGCCTTCTCCCCCCAGCTCATGAAGCAGGCTTCCAACCATGGCACAATCTTCCTGGCCTACTGTCCTTGGGTGTCAGTCTCATATGATGTTATTTCTTATTCCACAAACGAGTGCAATCATTGCCACATTTGACAGAGGGGGAGTATCCGAGAGAATCTGAGTGTCAGGATTGAATACAAGGCAGAGCAGTTGGGAGTTCTGGTCGACCACCTGCATGTGTCGCCTGCCTTATGCAGCCTTGAACCGTGTCCACTGTTGGGCTTCTAGCGTTATGTTCTTTCTGATGCAGTGGGAGGGCCTGGTGGAAGGTGACTGCTGAAAGGCCTGAAGGTCCCAGAGAGAAGCAGCCAAAGGACAGAAGAGTCAGGAGAGCCGGCCTCATCAGTCAGGGTGCACAGGGCAGGAAGTCAGCATGATGCTTGAGCACAAACCGGCTACCGCCCAGACTGAGGGTGACCAGCCAGCCACCAGGATATCCACGGAGACAACTGCCCCTTGAAGGCTGCAGAATCAGGATGCCGGAAAGGCAGCTGCAGGCCAGAGCTGGCCTCTACCTTCTGGACTCCCGCTCTCGGCACTTTGCAAGAATGGCTTGGAGATGCGGCTTGCTAATGTCGGTGCTTAGCCCAAGTCCTGTGTCACCCAATATTCAGCACAAGGAGCTTCAAACCCATTTATCTTTGCTCTTCGGTGCTAAACTCTAGCTTCTATGAATAATCCATGAGAACTCTGGTCATCTGTGCACACATGAGACAATGAAACACTGGGTAACCAGATGAATGGGGAAAAAAAAAATTTTTTTGTGGGCTACACTCAGAGATTCTCAGGGCTTACTCCTGGCTCTGTGCCCAAGGGTCACTCCTGACCACATGCAATGCCAGGGATTGAACCGGGGTTGACCATGTGCCAAGACAAGTGCCTTCACTCCTGTCCAATCTCTCCTTACTCCACAATGAAAAATTTTAAAGTGACCCCCCCAGCTCTGGTGTTCTGTTTTATACAAGCAAGATTAGAGCCCAATATCCAAAATTATTTTGCCTGTGCATATTTATGACAAAAGCATAAGAAACTTCCCTAAATAATGGCTTCACTCCTTAAAACTCAATCACATTTGTGGCCTCGTGACAGCATTTGCATTGCAAAAAGTTGGGCATGACACCCCGCGTGCTATCAGTGCCTCTATTGTCTCTAACTTTGCAGGGAAGGAGTTTGGCAAACAAAGCCATTTAGAAATCAGAATCTCGCTGGATCCAATATAGATTAATAATTCATGCTATAAATATCACTTCCAAAAACAGACATTTTGCTGGGAAAGGGAAGAAATCAAATCCAAGCAGCATCCCCAATCGCCACAGTGCATTGGTTCGGAGCACGGCGACCCACAGAAGAGTGCTCTTGTGAAAAGCAAAGCATCAATGGTCAAATATATGACTGCAAAAGCCACCGCTGGCCTGGCCATCGCTACCTCAGGCCCAGTTTGTGAGCTGACATAAATCCAGTGTATTGTATAGAAGATCAAATGGACAAGAGCAGGCCTCAGATGTTGTTCGAGGTGAGCCATATGCTACCAACACTATCATTTCCTTTGGTTTGGGGTTTTTTTTTCATTAGTTTGGGGGAGCCTCCCTAATGGTGCTTGGGGTTCAGGCACCGCTCCCAATAATTTTCGGCCACCCAGGCCAGCCAGCAGCGAGTCCTGAGGATTCAGCGCTCTTCTGATGCTGCCGTCCTAGCGGCACCCCACAAGCACCCCAGCTGTGGAGAGGGGAGCCCCAAGGACCACACTAGGTGGAGCCAGAGGCCAGGCCAGGCCCGGGAGCCAAGAGGTTCATTTCTCTGAATCCCTGTACTATGGCCAAACACACCACGAACAACAGTCAGAAATCAAAACCAGGCTGTTTCTCTATTTGCCTGTTCAAAACAAAACAGTCAGTTCCTGTGTGTTACAATGGAAGATGGAAAATAGAAAATTCAAATGGAAAACTCTCTGCAGAAGCCGCAGGCTCCCTCCCAGGCAAAACCTGGGGAGAGAGGTAGGTTACTGTGAAACTGCAGAGAACCGGATCCGGAAGTCTGTTATCTGTCAGCCTGTGACCACCACTACAATCAGGGGAAGCTGACCGCAAGTCCCTGTGTTCAGCAGCTCTCCTGGGTCCTATGCTACCAAATCTATGTGCGCACGCACCCTGACATGTTTGAGCAATCTAGCATTCACTCTGAATTTGTAATCCCTGGCCCTCCACACACCCCTCTCCTGCTACAAATCCAGGCCCTATAAAAAGTGGAGCAAATCAGGGCTGGAGCAATAGCACAGCGGGGAGGGCATTTGCCTTGCACGCGGCCGACCCGGGTTCGAATCCCAGCATCCCATATGGTCCCCTGAGCACCGCCAGGGGTAATTCCTGAGTGCATGAGCCAGGAATGACCCCTGTGCATTGCCGGGTGTGACCCAAAAAGAAAAAAAAAAAAAGAAAGTGGAGCAAGAGCTTTGAGAGGCACTGAGCCTTTTGGGTGTGAACCCAGCTGAGACTGCCAGCATAAAATTTAAAAAATTTTCAACCCCTCTCAGTGCCATCTGGTTTCAGGAAGGTTCCCTTGCTCTCTCTGTGTGTGTGTGTGTGTGTGTGTGTGTGTGTGTGTGTGTGTGTGTGCGTGCGCGCATGCTTTTACTCTCAGGGGAGATTTGGACCTATGTCATTCTCAAATAAAGTCTCTATACTACTAAATATGAAAGCTTTGGTATGTTATACTATGCAGTCACGTTCACTAGTGTTTGGTTCATTCTTCACACACACTGCACTTTAGACTCCCAACCACACCTGCCAATGGCATGACTTCAAGGCACAGACAGAGCAAGTTTAGAGTAAAGACACAATCATTTAATGTTAGGGACTAAAAGGAGCCAGAGATTCGTACTGAAGACAAGAATCTGGAAGACAAGATGCATCAAAAAAAAAAATTGCCCTAGTGGTATGGAATAGAAATGACACGGGTCTCGAACCCATGTCCAAAGGCAGGAGGGCTTTCAGAACCTACTATGCATCAGAAGTGACCAGGAAAGCTGGAAGATGAAGACTTTCTGGCCCAGAGTGCCAAATGGACCCTGGAAGAATCCTAAGAATATCCATACAGCCTGAAAAAGCCAGACCAAGCTAGGAAGGAAAACCATCAAGACTTTCAAGCTCTTCCCCTTGATGACACCTTTGCACCGACTTTGGGAGTCGCTTGAGGAAACCTTACAAAAACTTTCTTAACAGGGAACAGAGATGCCTATTTTCCCAGTAGAGTCCTTGCATCTCTGCCTGAGCTGTGGATTTCCTTTTTTTTTTAACTTTCTGGCATTCTCCTTCCTCTCCACCTTGGGGATTCGCCTCAGCTCTGCTTAGGAAGTATGCAAGGCGCTGTCCGGGTGGAGAAGCCCAAGTTCTCCTTGAGCCTCCCGCTCTCCTTCTCTCTCTCCTCACATTTCCCACATAAACTTGGCTCCCTTCGCCACTTGCCTCCTTCCTGAAATTCTGCTCTGAAAGCAGAGGCCACAGGTGGACAAAGAGCCAGCCCTGAGCTCGCCTTCCTGCAAAGAGCGCGCCCTCACTCCAGCCTGGGTCCATGGTGCTGGGGAACCCCTAGACTGGTGTGGATTAATTCCCATGCCATGAAGGTTAAGTGGGACTTAGATGAAGATTGACAGCTGCCACACAGAGCTGGCGAGACACCAGTGTAAGCCATATGGTGCCCACAGCAGCCAGTATCAGGGCCGACCAGCCAGAGAGCCTTCTGGGTGACAACCGGGGAGCTTGCAGGATAGTTCAAGGGCATCGCTGGTAAGTGGGGACTCACAATAGGAGACTAGCGGCCCAATGGGTAGGACAGAGGGACCACAAGAAGGAAAAATGGTTGGAAGGGGTCACACTTGAGAAATGATTGAGAAATACTGATAAAATAGACTGTGTAACGTAACACCGCTGACAAGAGCAGGACAACTTGTTATTTGTTTT
>NC_073313.1:263285780-263289512 GCF_027595985.1 Sorex araneus
ATAGCTAATTGTCCTGGGTTGGAACCACAAATACTGGGAAAAGGTTCACGATCACAATCACGAAATCCTGTTAATCACCGATTTCTCGGGCGGGCTCAGTAACCTCTCATTTCGCCCTTTCCCTGAGATCTTAGCAGTCCATCTCAACTGGACCTTCCTAACGATGTTGCACTGGGGGCTCTTCAGGGTCAGGGGAATGAGATCCAGCTTGTTACTGGCTTTAGCATATGAATACACCATGGGAAGCTTGCAAGGCTGTCCCATGTGGGCAGGAAACTCTCAGAAGCTTGCCAGTTTCTCCCAGAGGAAGAAGTAGGCTAAAGATATCGTTGATGGGATTACACACACCTGGGTTCCTCTCCCGGTACCTTTATGCATGAGGCCTGTCCGAACATGTGGAGAGGGGCCTCCAGCATGGCTGTAGCTAGGTTCCGGTATCTGGGATATCTGGGGAAAGGTTAAATATATGTTTTTGTACATATACATCATACACATACAAACTTGACTGTAATAAACCCATGAGATTGCCTCCATGAGGATCTCCCTCACACAGCTACACAAAAAATATCAACAATAGTAATTACTACAACTCTAATTCCTCTGTGCTAACCACCAGGTCAAGAATTTTGCCCACTTTCGGGCTGGAGTGATAGCACAGTGGGCAGGGCGTTTGCCTTGCATGCAGCCAACCCGGGTTTGATTCCCAGCATCCCATATGGTCCCTTGAGCACCACCAGGAGTAATTCCTGAGTGCAAAGCCAGGAGTAACCCCTGAGCATTGCCAGATGTGACCCAAAAAGAAAAAAATAAAACTTTGCCCACTTTTTCTCCAAGAATTATGTAACTAACTTAATTCACACAGAAGAAAATGGAAACATTGTATAATTGAAACCCAATCATGAACAGCTTTACAGCTCTATCTCAGGTGATTCAATAGGAAGGAAGGCAGGAAGGCAGGAAGGCAGGAAGGCAGGAAGGAAGGCAGGAAGGAAGGCAGGAAGGAAGGAAGGAAGGAAGGAAGGAAGGAAGGAAGGAAGGAAGGAAGGAAGGAAGGAAGGAAGGAAGGAAGGAAGGAAGGAAGGAAGGAAGGAAGGAAGGAAAGGAGGGAGGGAGGGAGGAAGGGAGGGAGGGAGGAAGGGAGGAAGGGAGAGAGGGAGGGAGGGGGAGGGAAGAAATGAGAATATTAAAAGATTCTCGACTTACTGGGGTCTCAGAATTGAACATGACAAAATCAGATGTAGAGCCCTTGTCTTTCATTCTCAAAATCCTTTCTTTTAACCACCACAGAGTGATCAATGACAATAATGGTGGGAAAATAATATGGATGGCGGTTGATGGGGGAGCTATGTAATCAGAAGAATGAAGGAAATCTGGAGTGCCGTGACTACCACAGAGAAGACTCCAGTAGGTCCTACTATACTAAAGGTTCCACTGTACCAAAGGCACTACTGTACTGAAGGTACTACTACACTAAAGCCTAGTGCAGTGCTGTTTTCCCAATATGAACCCTAACCTTGTCTATGAACATTGAGCATTTACTGTGTGCTTACTGTGCCCCCAAATAATATGGATGAACTCATTAGCATATACAAAGGGGATATTATTATTATCCCCCTTTTACAGATGGTGAAAATGAGTCTGGGTGGTCTGACAAGTTGCCAAGGGTACACAGCCACGACATGTCACAGAACAAACTTAAAGCCACAGTCTTGCTCCGAAGCCTGAGGCCTTAACTATGAGACTTCTGACACATTTGTTCCTTTCTTCTCTATTTACACTCTAGCAGGGAATGGTACACAAGTCATAAAGTAATACTAACAGTATCTTGACCATGAGGGTTCATTTATTCATAAGTCATTTTATTTATCTTGAAATTTCACTTTTGTAGAAATAACTTTCTAAATGCCATTAAGTCCCGGTTTTACAGTCTGAGTCCCAAACACCCTCCCCTGCACCTATTGTTCTAAACGTCCCAATACCCTTATGAAAATGCAAAACATCCTCTATTTTGCAGTGCCAGGGATTGAACCAAGGGCTTTAAATATGTGAGACATGTGCTCTCACAGATGTATTTACTTACCAAAACAGGGTATAGATAAGTAAATAAAAATCAAAAGGTTTTTAGTGCCCTGAAAATAAGAGGGGGGAAGTTGTAAATGTTCATTAGCTACTTAAGGCATATTTCTACACCTCGAAGTTGATTGACATGACATAAAATTTCTCTAATTATGCTGAAAGAAAGAAGGGCACCTTTAATTAGCTTCATACACATCACACAACCGTGAGTTTTCCTAATTAGGGCATTAGGGATAACGATATAATCCACAGCGATAATACTCTAATATTAAAACG
Source organism: Sorex araneus (assembly GCF_027595985.1). NCBI lineage: Eukaryota > Metazoa > Chordata > Mammalia > Eulipotyphla > Soricidae > Sorex > Sorex araneus. The sequence continues at coordinate 263,288,133 of NC_073313.1, forward strand.
GAATCAAACTCAGATGATCCCTACCTAGTGGGTATTTCATCTAGATACCAAATAGAGGTCACTCCTCCACCCCCATCTGAAAGTAAATATCAAAGTGACTTGGAGATTAGCTAAAAGTTTGTGTTAAGAAAGACCAGCAAACTTCCTCGACCTAAGTTTGTAAATATATAAGGTCGGGTTTTAATTGCTCATTTCTGGCTTTGTCTGTGCAGCTGTTGGAGCTGCTATAGTGGTCAGTGGTGTGGACATCGGTGTGGAGTTATTCACAATTGACCAGATGAAGGTCTGCTCGCTCAACGAGCAGCTCCATGAGGGACACGCTCAAAGGTACTGCGTACTCTCTGCAGGGGAACCCACCCAGCATCTCTGGGGGCACCAAGAGTCACAGCCAATGGGAATGTGGCAATGGCCAATCCTGAGAGCTATGGCTGAAACTATGGAGGGTTAGCAGAGCGTCTGCAAACTTGAACGAAGGAAGGAGAAGACGAATGAATGAAGTGAGTCTCCCTCTTCCTCCTGATCTCAGATGTGGTGCTCGGCTAGAAATCTAGACAACCTTGCCCCGTCCTCCGGCGTCTCCGAAGAAAACATGACATGGGGAGAGAAAGGATTGATAACAGCTTTGCATCAGGTGTCAGCAAAGGACAAAGTCCCCTCTCCTAAGGCTGCTGGTGGAGGTGACCTTGGTTTCTGGGAAGGGACAAGACGCCCCAGGCCTGCCAGTCTGCACTGCACAGGCGCAGCCAGTCAGAAAGAGCAGAAGGAGATTTCCCCCCAGATGATGTGCAGTCCAGGTTTTGAAATCTGTTGAGTGCTGGGCTCAAGTCCATCCCTGGCCCTTCTCAGTGGTACAGCACGAAGCAAGTTCCCTAACTACGTCCTAAAATACAGAAGACAGGAGCTGAAGACAGAGCTTCGCTCACGGGGCAGTGTGGGAACTGCGTAATAAAATGAGTAAGCAGGGGCTGGAGTGATAGCACAGCGGGGAGGGCGTTTGCCTTGCACGCGGCCGACCCGGGTTCGATTCCCAGCATCCCATAGGGTCCCCCAAGCACCACCAGGAGTGATTCCTGAGTGCAGAGCTAGGAGTAACCCCTGTGCATTGCTGGTGTGACCCATAAAGAAGAGAAGAGAAGAGAAGAGAAGAGAAGAGAAGAGAAGAGAAGAGAAGAGAAGAGAAGAGAAGAGAAGAGAAGAGAAGAGAAGAGAAGAGAAGAGAAGAAGGGGGAAGGGAGGGGAGGAGAGGAAAAGGAAAGAAAAGAAAAAAGAAAAGAAAAGAAAAGAAAAGAAAAGAAAAGAAAAGAAAAGAAAAGAAAAGAAAAGAAAAGAAAAGAAAAGAAAAGAAAAGAAAAGAAAAGAAAAGGAGTAAGCAGTTCATCG